>NC_089820.1:25270703-25313203 GCF_029633855.1 Hoplias malabaricus
CCCTCAAAAGTTACATAGAGCAGTTTCTGCATTTCTGGGCAAGGAGTAGCGATGGTAGAGACTCCCTTCTCACTGTTACAGCTCAATGGAGCATCACAGTGATTTTCAAGCTGTAATTTTGAAGTCAAAATACTACCTAGAGTTGCTTTAACAAACCAGATGAATGTAAAGCAACAATCACTCAATTCACTCCTCATTAACAAGGGACAGGGACAGAGGAAGGTGCACTGGCGGGCCACCACCATCTCATTCAAGTCAATTCCAGTCCAAATAAAACACAATGACCTGCTACAATCAGACGCTCATGCCTGGGTCCAATCACGTCCCAGACAGCAGCAGAGTTTAACAGGCCTCTGGGGGTCTTCCCAGGGCCCCAGCACCTGCTCTTAAAGGCCTCTGGATCTCCCTCCCTCTTCCCCAACTCTTAACCGCAGTGTCCTAGCGAGAGCCTCTTTATAGGAGCCATTATTAGTGTTTATTCTCCTGCGCTCTCCCGGACGTTACGGTCCTCTCTCTCTGTCATTAACTCCGTGTCCGATTTATGGGGTATTAATTAAGTCGTAATTTGGCTGTAAACGAAAGCAAGCGTGAGTTTAAGATCGCAGCACAGTTCTCTTAATTGAAAGCAGACACAACAGGCTTTCGGCCGATTCCTCACATTCCACAACGCACCAAACCACGGGCTCCTTCCCTTCTCCCCCTCTTTATTCCCTTCTTTTTTTTCAGAGTCCCAGAAGAGTCAGTTGTTAGAAATAAACACTACTCAGAGGGCGGCCCATTTCTGTGCATGTTTTCTTCATTTGTGGCCAGTTTCTTAATCTGCGCGGATTTACAAGTCGTTCTCTGGTCTTCTTTAAATCACCCACATTTTATTTCATAGGTGGCACGGGTTGACAAGGCGCTGTTATTTGATTCTGTTGATGGACAGATGATCCTCTTGCGTAATGAAGGGGGTAAGAGCTCCAGGAACCTGGAGGTTTTGGGTTCGAGTCCTGTTCCGGGTGACTGTCTGTGAGGAGTGTGGTGTGTTCTCCCTGTGTCTGTGTGGGTTTCCTCCGGGTGACTGTCTGTGAGGAGTGTGCTGTGTTCTCCCTGTGTCTGCGTGGGTTTCTTCCGGGTGACTGTCTGTGAGGAGTGTGGTATGTTCTCCCTGTGTCTGCATGCTTCGGGTAGGCACTGCAATGAATGAATGAATTCATTGTCTGTAAGAGCTTATCCAATTTAGGGTGGTGGTGGGAGCCTACCTGGAATCATATAGATATTTTACTAAACAAAATAGCGCTCCATATATTTATACCATTTCTTTATTATGATTTATGACTGGTGATTGTTATACGATCCCTAAGTGGGCTCCAGTCCACTAGTGGCGCTGTTGCAGTGCTAATACCTGTTAGCAACAGCGATAACCAAACGCAACACACTTCAGCTTCTAATCTTCTGGAGCTCAGAGTTAGCTGTAGATTTAGGTTTAGGGCTGGTTTAAGGCTGAAGGTACACACACACACACACACTGGAGCTGTGTGTTCTTGATCGCATTACCTCACCCAGCACACATTTTGGACGGCAGAAATCTGATACAACTGCAAGCAATTGTTATTTTAAGTTGCCGTCTGGGAAAGAGTTTGTAAAGGCACCCGCCAAGAGAAGAGAGAGAGAGAGAGAGAGAGAGAGAGAGAGTGTAAAGGAATGCAGGAGCCTCTGGCCTTGTCCTCCTCTCTTTCTCTCTCTTCACCCACACCTCCACCTGCAGAAATATCATCCCTTCATCACATTCACTCTCTCAGTCTCAAATTTCATGCGGCCAAATGTTTGCGGACACCTGCTCATCCTGCATTTCTTCTGCAGTGAAGGGTGGGTTTCAATCAACCTTATTTAGACACACGCTGCTGCAGGAACAGCTTCTACTCTCCTGGAAAGGCTGTGTCCTAGACTGGGGAACATTGATTTGAGGATTTGATGGCGACAGATGATTACATTCTGGATCACAGCTCAAGGGTGGAGCTCCTTCACTTCTTCAAAGATGTCCCCCTGCTGCAGCCCTCCAAGGCTGAGCCAGGTGACTTTAAACCCCTGTGCAGCATCCCATTTCACTCCATTGTCATGCTTTTTCATTGAGATTATACCAGCTGTGCATGCAACATCTGGATCCATAGTAAACGCAGGTAACAGTAGCTGTGTTTACGAATTATAAGAGGTGTCCAAAAAGTTTGGACTCACGGTGTGTGGTTGACGGCAATGGGGGTCTGGACACCGTCAGTGGACTGAGAGGACTCTGGGACGGGGGATGCACAGTACTCCTCTCTCCCGAGCCAAAGTCAATCATAAAAAGCGCTAATGTTCCCGGGATGTAGCGCTCCGTGTTTGATAATGTCGCCCAAGAAAAATTTAATTAACCTGTAGCTGAGACGTGTCAGCGGAGGTGAGGGATGGCGGCGCATTTCTGGAAGCTTCTGGCTTCATTCCTGAATGCTGACATATTTCTTAAAGCATTAAGAGTCAGCGGCCGTGTGGAACTCCGTCATTAACCTTGCTGCTCTGGACCTGAAAGAGAACAGATACCAAAGCCATTACTCGCTTTTTATGGGGCCATGCAAACCTGCTTCATTCATCTTCTGCTTGTGGTCTTTTATACGAGCGCACAACAAAAGCTGCCGGCAAACACGCTCTTCAAAGTGAAGGTTCCAGAGAGAGGTTCTATGGGGTGATGGCATTAAGCAGCATTTCTAGTCCTTATAGTCCCTATAGAACCTCCTTAAAATGGACGATTCTTTCAGTGACTGTATTTGTAAATGAAATGTATGTAAATGTAATGTTTGTAAATGAAACGGGGGACATAATGCGAAGTTTACTTACTGTTAAAGGTCTACAGCCTTAAGGTGAAGCTGAGCTGTCCCTCACAAAGTGGCTTGTGGAGATTAGAGTTTCGGCTTAGGGTTAGAATAATGGATGAAGGAACACTAGATAGTATTTTTAGCATTAAATTACAGTTTTATAATCATTGTGATACTCCACTGAACTGTAATAGGGAGCACTAAAGAAACTTCACTATGTAACTTTTGGAGGACAACAGGAAAACTGGGCTTAGGCCCTTACACCAACATTTGGACAGCCCCCACCCCCAAGACAGTTTTGCTTAGCCATTGACCTACCAACCTACAGAGAATTTTTTGGACTGTGGGAGGAAACCCATGGAGACACCGAAAGAACACACCATACTCCTCACAGACAGTGAACCCGAGGAGAGGGTCAACACCAGGACCATGCGCCCCTGGACTTCCACTGACTGGTAAACATGGTGTAACTTCTTCTGTAAAGCTACACGCTTAAGAATCGATGGTTCTACAAGGGTTCTTTATTAAAGGAAATGGTTCTATATAGAATCCTGAACACTTGAAGGTGGTAATATAGAGCACGTTATAGAGAAGGGTTCAGTATGGCATCAACAACGGTCCCTCTACTGTTAACAATAGGAGAACCATTTTTGGTGCCTTATAGAACTCTTTTCTAAAAGTCTGAAAAACCCCTTCATGATGCAAAAGGTTATTTAAGCATTCAATGTTCTATATAGAACCAGAACCCTTGTAGAACCATTGTTTGTAAGAGTGTACTATTCAGAAGAGGTCTGTTGTCTAACAGTGGCAATATGCATTTTGTTAACTGACTGTTTTGTGTCAGATGATGACTGTGTGTGTGTGTGTGTGTGTGTGTGTGTGCGAGGAGAGAGATGATGTGAATGCTTGGACGCAGGTGTATTATTACTCAGTACAAAAGGTCAAGTGCATGATGTTAGCAGTGTGTGGCTGGCACTGGGCCGCTTCCATCAGCAGCGTGACGCCACAGGGTTTGTTTGAGTTATGCCGCATTGCTCATGAACGACCGTTCCACTCCATTACAAATCAATGCGGAACATCATGATGGTGTTTCACTGCCCGTTCTTCTCTATTTCAAGCAGAAAGACGACACCTGTTCTGCTTGCTTTGGTTTCTGTGTGTTTTTTAATGAATGAAAGTGACCAGTAACAGGAATTTAATATGTGGTGTTGTCCCTGGGCATAGACCGCTGGTAAAACTTTTGTTCACACTTAGTGTACTCATTAAATTCAGCTACTTTAAGGTTCCCCTCAGCTGATTTTGACAGTTTTTATAATTTAAAGAAACCTATGAAGCAAATGAGTTGTCCCCCCAGAGCCCTGTCCATCCACTGGAACCTCCTTCATGTCAAGCTTTTAAAATCATTTCTTTATGAACCTAACTTTGTGCACAGGGGCACAGTCCCAGTGGAACAGGATAGATTCCCTTTTCTTTTCTGAAACCTTCGTCTTTTCCCCTCCTCCACCAGGTGAATCAGGTCCTGGTTCTGGAAGCGGGTTCTTGTTTAGTGGCTGTTCTCTCGTGGTTCAGAGCGAGTCGAGTAGGGACTAAACCGCGGCGTGTAAACCTTGCAGAGCGCTGATTGTCCAGAAAGAGTCGTCACTCTACGTCACGCAACGCAGACGACCAGCACCAACTCTCCATCTGTAAAATCTCCAGCTGCAGCAGAGATCACGTTTGTTTTTATCCGACTCACGACGGCAGCTCATAAAATTACGCCGTGGTCTTTTGAAGAGGTTCAAACGCTCCTTGGATCGGTGGCCGACGAAAGAATCCAGCGAGAGCTGGATGCTGCAACAAGGAAGGAACAAAGTCTACTGATCTGTCTGAACTGATGACGGAGCTGTGTTCAGTCCCAAACAATAACAACACGCCAACACACCATGAGTAAACACCGCTTAACGTTACCACCGCCGTTGTTGTAGTTTACAAAGCCGGCTGTTCCCATTAGAGATGGGGCTTTGAGACATCACCAGCTACATTTTAGTGGTGGGGGTGGGGGGTGCACCAGTGTTAGTGGAAAATGAACCAGGTTGCAGGTACTGAAAAAGTTCAGTAGTGTAGCTAACATGCAGTGGTAATGCACTATTAGACAGACCTAATGTATTTTTGTCTTCCACATAGTGACTCTTTCTTAAAATGAAGAACAAGGTGAATGTGTGAAGTGCTAAGTGCATGTCGTAAACTTATCTTGTTGGAACAGAGTTGTGGACAGCCGAGGAATTCGGAAATGCCTTATCAATGAAGCCTCTGCTAATACTTCCTGACATGCCTCGGAGCACAAACGTCCCTGACATGCATCACTGTGTGTGTGTGTGTGTTTGTGTGTAGCATGAATGAATACAAAAGGTGACTGAGTGCACTGATGAGTTAGAGTGGTGTTTGCGAAACATAACTAACCGTGTTCTCTCAGTGCCCGACCTCACCTTATCTTGGCTGAACGCCACCAAATCCTCAGAGAAATGTTCCAGAGTCAAATGTCTCTCTTTCCCAGATGATTACAAGCAGTCACCGCGGTAAAAGAGGGACAGTTTACCTTTAAATGTCAGGAAGGTGCAGCTGTCCCTACGTCCTGCTGCTAACCCGTGTGGTTTTCAGGAAGTGCAGGGGAGATACGTGTGTTTGCCGTGGTCTCACACCATGAGAGCGAAAACATTCCTCAGAGATGAGGGATGGAGGCGAGGCGTCTCAGCCAGGTGTGAAGACTGACTCAGAAACTTCACACATGCCCCAACCACTGCAGCTCTCCCACCTGTGGGGTGTGTAAACAGGGCAACAGTTGCCGGTTTGTTAGGGACACCCTAGGGAGACTTGATTAATAACCCGTTTTTATTTCTTGGCTATTAAATATATATATATATATATATATATATATATATGTGTGTGTGTTTGTGTGTGTGTGTGTGTGTGTGTGTGTGTGTGTGTGTGTGTTTATTATTATTTGTGAATTTTATTCAGGCAGTTAGCTGCCCACCTACTAAAGACACTGTTGAAGCCATTCACAGTGAATAGAAAATGGACCCAGTTTTCCTGTTGATGTCGATGGGGAAAATGGGAAAACTTCCTGATCAACCTGGGGCCAGTCATTCACTCGGAAAAAGGTAGAGGGATGGAATTAGTTTTGATCTGTTTGGGTGAATGTAAAACAGACACCAGCAGATCTGATTATAACAGCTTTAACTAAAAGGAGAGAACCAAGAAGACACACAGATGCAGGAGCATCCTGAAACACTGGCATCCCTCCGCTTCACCGTTGAATATTTCTGTTTGAATAATTAACTGTCTATATATGCGTTCAGAAACTTCATTCTCACTGCAGCAAAATCGTTTTCTGAGCCATCCTCTTTTACAAAAAAAACAGTGGGTATGATCAGTCATTAATTCATTCATTATCTGTAACCCTTATCCAGTTCAGGGTCACGGTGGATCCAGAGCCTACCCAGAATCACTGGACACAAAGCAGGAACACACCCTGAAGGGGGCACCAGTTCTTCACAAAGAAACACACACACATTCACTCACACACTCAAACCTACAGACACTTTTGAGTCACCAATCCACCTACCAACGTGTGTTTTTGGAGCGTGGGAGGAAACTGGAGCACCCGGAGAAAACCCATGCAGACACAGAAAGAACACACCACACAGACAGTCACCCGGAGGAAACCCACGCAGACACAGGGAGAACACACCACACTCCTCACAGACAGTCACTCGGAGGAAACCCACGCAGACACAGGGAGAACACACCACACTTCTCACAGACAGTCACCCTGAGGAAACCCACGCAGACACAGAGAGAACACACCACACTCCTCACAGACAGTCACCTGAAGCGGAACTCGAACCCACAACCTCCAGGTCCCTGGAGCTGTGTGACTGCGACACTAACCTGCTGCACCACCGTGCCGCCCGGGTATGATCATCTGAGTCAGTGTCAGTCAAATAATATGGGAAAAGACATGTCTTACAAGACTTCATAAGATGTTATTGCTTCATTAACAGCAGTTGTATAGGTGTGTAAAACAAATATACACTTTTCACCACAATTAAGAGACTATATTTTTATAGTCACAAGCCGTAAAACCATTGGATTTACCTCATTGTCTGCCTTATTTATGCTTGTTCGTGCCAACTTTAGCCTCGCTTGTGGTTAGCGCTCTTTGTTAGCCATGTGTAGGACATTACACAGTGAAATGTCAACCATGTGTGATAAGTTATAACAAGGCTAACTGCAAACTCTAGAGACCCCTACGTGTAAGTTCACTGAAGGACACCAGACAGTTGCCTTTCCTTTCTTTACTTCACAACCACACACACACACACACACACACTTGGTTTTCCCACTGTTCAAGAACATACGTTGGTAGGTGGATTGGTGACTCAAACGTGCCCATAGATGTGTGTGTGTATGAGTGAATGTGTGTGTGTGGTTTTTAAGTACAAAAATTTCAGAAGATGTTTCCTCACTTTTTGATGCTCCCCTTTCTGTTTGCACTCGAAACTGGTCTATTGTGTTTACAAAGCCCCAGTGTCTAAAGTATATTTCAAGAACTAATCATTCGACTTCAACACAACCTCACTGACTCTCTTGTGGTTGAGTGCAATCAGATTCTGACAGCAGGTTACTGGCATCTTGTGTAAAGCTTTCACAGAAGAGTACTGCTTCTTCAGCAGCATGGGAACACTGGCCGTTGTCCACAAACGTCTGGCCTCACAGTGTATGGTGGGTACCTAATAAACTGGCAGCTCCACGCCTGCGGAAGTGAGTGATATTTTGAAAGATTAAAAAACCAGATCTGATTTAAAGTCTCTCTCTTTAAAAGATTAGCAGTGGGTGATTCCTGTGTTCCTCTCGGTGTAACGAAACAAAATGCGATATGTTCTTGTCCATGAGAAGCGAGCGATGGATCAATGTACAAACAAAGCCCTGGATAAAAGACAGTAGTGTGCCCTGTGAATGAAATGTACATCATTCATTTCTCCGCACGCCTCCTCAGAGCACCTTGACCGGGTCCATACCACACCAGGGAAGTGTAATGCATCATTGTCCGTGTTTACAGTGAACTAAACAGCCTCCGTCATGTCATATGAGCTGTGCAGGACTATTTGAATTTGACAAGTCTTCATTTTTCTAACAATTGTGGAGCCATTCCGAAGTGCCAGAGTCTTTTCGTAGCTGTAAAAACAAATCAACAAAGAACGGACACATTGTAGATTCAAGTGTCTAGATCTTCTCATCGCAAAGACAGATCATTATTGCTTCTTTCAAGTGTCTACTTCAAGGTACAGTAGACCCTCCCCTCCCCCATGGACACCAAAATCCAATGTTAGTGTCTAAACGTTGGCTTTTTATCTCCGGATCTTTGGATCGGTTCATTTACTGGGGCTGCAGACCCTCTATAGTTGGGTCAAAACAAGGTCAGATCACATTCTCACCAGAAACAGCTCTAGAGTTTGCTTGGTACAGAACAGAGGCTACCTCTTCTCGGGGGTCTCGCCACGGTTGTCTTGGTTTGCATCTGAGTTTGATTATGTCTTTCACATGTGCCCGAAGACACCGCACCAAGAGTGAAAATGAACCAAAGGTCTGTTAAACCGCCCTTTAAGGCTTTACATTGTTGGTGACCCCTGGAAACACTCTAGAGCAGGGGTGGGCCGGTGTGGCTGCTGGATTTTAGTCCCTTCAGGCCAGAACACACCTGATTTTATTCATTCATTCATTATCTCTAACCGCTTATCCAGTTCAGGGTCGTGGTGGGTCCAGAGCCTACCTGGAATCATTGATCGCAAGGCGGGAACACACCCTGGAGGGGGCGCCAGTCCTTCACAGGGCAACACACACACACACACATTCACTCACATACTCACACCATGGACATTTTTGAGTCGCCAATCCACCTACCAACTTTTTTTTTTGGACTGTGAGAGGAAACCCACGCAGACACAAGGAGAACACACCACACTCCTCACAGACAGTCACCCGGAGGAAACCCACGCAAACACAGGGAGAACACACCACACTCCTCACAGACAGTCACCCGGAGGAAACCCACACAGACACAGGGTGAACACACCACACTCCTCACAGACAGTCACTCGGAGGAAACCCACACAAACACAGAGAGAACACACCACACTCCTCACAGACAGTCACCCGGAGGAAACCCACGCAGACACGGAGAACACACCACACTCCTCACAGACAGTCACCCGGAGGAAACCCACGCAGACACAGGGAGAACACACCACACTCCTCACAGACAGTCACCCGGAGGAAACCCACGCAGACACAGAGAGAACACACCACACTCCTCACAGACAGTCACCCGGAGGAAACCCACACAGACACAGGGAGAACACACCACACTCCTCACAGACAGTCACCCGGAGGAAACCCACACAGACACAGGGAGAACACACCACACTCCTCACAGACAGTCACCCGGAGGAAACCCACACAGACACAGGGAGAACACACCACACTCCTCACAGACAGTCACCTGGAGGAAACCCACACAGACACAGGGAGAACACACCACATTCCTCACAGACAGTCACCCGGAGCAGGAATCGAACCCACAACCTTAGTTGGTCTCAGTAAAACAACTGTTCATGGGACCTCCTGATTGGTTGGTACAAAAGCCAGCAGCCTCACCGGCCCTTTGCGGATAAGACTGCCCACCCCTGCCCTAAAGTAGCCCACAGGACAGCACATCTCAACTCCTTTTTCTCACAGTCTTTTCCTTTGTCTAATCCAATCAGTTCAGACTTCCTTCAGCTCCTACAAACTTCCAGATCCGAGGCGTGTGAAACTTTTCCTCCTCTTTCATCCATCCATCTGCCGAGTGAAACTGAAATCTTCTCCAGTCCAGACGCTCCGTCTGAACGGTGTATGATCCACCAGATCATGCACCCTGTGGAGGTATCTGTTAATTAAATCTCTCCACTGCGGATGTCTATCTCCGGTGGCGACTGTAACAGGACGACAGCCTTTCATTTGCTGACGCAGCGAGGCTAACACCTGCAACTTACTCATAATCTCTTCATGTGTTAAAGCTGACACATATCGACCATCGCTGTCAAGTCAAAGGCGGCAGCGGCGCCTCGCTCCAGTCCCACGTCTTGCTTCTCACCACGTCTGGAGCGGATAAGTTATCTTCTGATCTGGGCTTGACCAGTGAGGCTTCAGACTTTAGTATGCTTCATTTTACTCAGAGACGTGTGTTAGTCTGTAAACACCGATGTGAAATTATACATTCAGGGCTTGACGCACTGAGCTTGTGGACGCAGCGTGCTCATATATGCTGTTTGCAAACTCAAACAAGATCAAGAGCATGGGAATGTGCTTCTCTTTCTCTGGCATAGGGCTGACTAGATCCTGCACAATTTGCAAAGCGTGGAGCAGCTCATGGCAGCTAGTGCGGAGTCAAATACCCTCCCCTGTTTGAAAACTATTTCTGATTTTGCATTCAAGGCTAAACGGTGTGTTGTTGAGAAACTAGCTGCAACATCAACAAAATACACAGATTTACTATCCGTCAGACTCTGCTCTGTTTGGATAGAAGTTTTATTAGCTGTAGCTTTTTAAGAATGTCCATCCATCCATTATCTATAACCCTTATCCAATTCAGGGTCGCGGTGGATCCAGAGCCTACCTAGAATCATTGGGCGCAAGGCGGGAATATACGCTGGAGGGGGCGCCAGTCCTTCACAGGGCAACACACACTCACACATTCAGTGACACACTCACTCCTACGGTCACATTTGAGTCGCCAATCCACCTACCAACGTGTGTTATTTGGACTGTGGGAGGAAACCGGAGCACCCGGAGGAAACCCACGCAGACACAGAGAGAACACACCACACTCCTCACAGACAGTCACTCGGAGGAAACCCACGCAGACACAGGGAGAACACACCACACTCCTCACAGACAGTCACCCGGAGGAAACCCACGCAGACACAGGGAGAACACACCACACTCCTCACAGACAGTCACCCGGAGCGGGAATTGAACCCACAACCTCCAGGTCCCTGAAGCTGTGTGACTGCGACACTCTTTTTAAGAATGTTTAAAGTATAAATGTGTTTAATTTTTTTTATATTCTCTTGTCATTTTATGTTAAATTTTGTAGTATTAAGATGACAATCATCATTTTATTTGATAAAAATTGACCTGAGAATTAATATCCTGTTTTTGAGGATAATATTGTTTTCAAAAGTACGTGTGAGTTTTGGTTTAGACGATTAATACTAAGCTTTATTCAATTCAAAGGTTTTTTTTTTGTTGTTAAATAAAAGGATAATTGTCATTTTTTAATATTATGCAATGCATTAATGCTTTAAAACGTATTTGCACACCTAATACGTTGGGGATCTGGGGTCATGTAACATTTCCAGAGGACGTCTGTAATGTTTATGGCCCATTCACTTTGGATAAAACCTCTAAGAAGAAAAGACAGGGATGGGAGAGGTTACTTGATGTCATCACACTTCCACGAGGGAAGAAACATGCACCTGGACAAATGCTGAAACTTTGTGGCAGAAGCTTGTCACTTTCCAGAACAAACCCAATCCCAATGCTACACAACCATTCTGTCTGTGAACACAACATTTCCAGGGCAAAGTGTGATTCTGAAAACATGGTGTTCACCAACTGGACAAGATACAAGAAGTGCAGCGACTCTCTGAGATAGAATACAATGATAGTAGTGGCAGATGCTGGTCTTTCAAGGAGGATAATCTCAGTTTCGGCCTACATCATAAAATGTGTGGGTTTATTTATACGTAAATTCTACCCTCCGTTCCTTTTCAAGAAAATGATCTGTGACCCTGTCGTACTAACAAAGCGTCTTTTCCAGGGACTTGACTAGTGTCCTCTCAATGGCCAGCAGAGCTAGGCTGCTTAAACGGCCTTGGCCCATGTGAAGTGTGTCCGCCTGTGAGTGCTTTGTGACGGTGGAGGGGCTCAGCAGCACCCGCTGGTCAGAAACTGCGATAGAAGTCAGTCTCCAAACACAAGCAGCTACAAAAAACTCCACCAGAAATAGAAGCACGATTTGTCGCTAGTCGTTTTTAACAAAGAAAATGCCGCTAAGAGGATTAAGAAAGTCTCCGGTTCAACTCAGAACAGAATGAAAATGTAATGCTCCCACGGATCTTTACACCAAAGGATCGCTGATTCGCTCATTTAGCTGTCAATGAAAAAGGGATTCAGCCTCAGACAGATCATCCAATCATCATGCAGAAGCTGAGTGTTCGGGCCAGCCGAGGCCAGCCCACTGCCCCATAGACCCCCAGAGACGCTGAGCGTCCGATGGGCGGAACAAAGCCCAGCATTTATCCAATCACTCGTCTCGTTTCCCTGCACTTCGCTGCTTCCCTATTGAACTCTGTGGACGCTCAGCGTCCTCACTGTTTAAAGCACTGTGAAACTGCGGGAATGATTGAGAGGAAAGCTGCGTGTTTACCAGTGATAAGAAGCTGATTCTGAACAAAAGCTGAGCGGGTCGTAGTACATATTTATTCAATGACATGTACACACAACAGTATATATTTGATCACTTATTTTTTTTACATTTTAGGGGAAGCTGAGCTTCCCTTGCAGTCTTAGAGCAATCGCCTCTGATTGATAGTACAATGATCATAAACAAAACTAAACACTGGAGCACACCCAAACTTGAGGATATCTGTGAAACCTACTCTTCCACAGGATTTGACGGAATATTTCCACAAACGTCTATTCAGACTGGATTAATAAACCCTGGGTTTAATTCTATAGCTTGTTTTACAGAACATAAAAAGTGCAGAAATCTTTACTTCCTGCTCACTCCAGTGTGTAAAAATGACTGACGTGGCTCATACCAATTGGATTAAACCCCCAGAAACTCCCTGGTAATATTGACATCACTCCACCTCCCCTTGTAACACTAATCCCGACTGAATAGGGATTTAGCTGGAACTCATATAGAAGGGCTGGCAGTAAGCATTCTCCTCCAAGCGTGCTGAGCTCTCTGAAGATGTGTTCGCAAGAGTTTGAGATCATAGGGTAAGACTCAGTGGAGAAATTGGGTTTTAAACATTTAAATAAGTAACGAAATAAAAAGTGGACTGCAGGAATAATCACATGGTTTCTGTAATAATCATCCCAGCTCCCTCTGCCCTCCTGTCCAAAAACAGCCGAAAGCAAGTGAAGCTCATTGTTATCGACCAGAATTTCAGAGCAGAACACATCCATGTTATTCCATGATGATACTGCAGGCTGAGTTCATAGCTGTGGTTTGGGGGGAACTGGCCTCAATTTAGCCCTCCCATCACTCTGAAGTACACTGGGAGGAGTGTCTATCTGGGTCCTGCAGGGAAAGAGCAAAAGGGGAGAGAGAGAGAGAGAGAGAGAGAGAGAGAGAGAGGCAGCTTGAGAACTGAATTCTGCCTGGACCAGATGTTTGGGTGCAGTTGGATGGAGGTATTAGGGTAAAGCAGGGGGAGGACAGAGAATCTGGTCCCAATTACTGTCTGATCACTTTTGGTGTGTGTGTGTGTGTGTGTGTGTTGGGGGGGGGGATATGGGGATTAGCAGCGCATCAGCAGTGTCCAACTGTGCAAGAGTAAAAACATAAAACACATACAAAAAAAAAATTCAAAAATATATAAAACAGTCTGGAAAGTATTTGAGAAGCTGTATGTCCAGATTTACAGATAACTCGTTATGACTAGTGGATTTTGGTGAACACAGTCATTGTACAATGTCTAAGCTCACCATGCCCAATGCCAAGTGTTGGCTAGAGGAGTCTAAAGCCTACTGGTATTAGACTGTAGAGTACTGGAGGATTGATGAAGCTCCATCTAATCTCTTTGGAATGAATGTGAGTGCTGGAACTAATCACCCAACACCTGTACCTGAGCTCAGTGATGTGAGCGACGGAATGCCATCAGATCCTCACAGCAGTGTTGCAACATCCAGTCAAAACCCTTTGAAAATGCTGTTAGTGCAGCAAAGAAAACAAAACAACCCCCTGATTAACACCATTCCCACCAGGAGGAAAGGTGCCTGAGCAGGTGTCTGAACACTTTCGACGGTGTGATGTGGTGAGGATTGGGAACATGGGTGAGTTCTGTTTTTTTACTGGCATCAGACCTCCTGGGAAACTCGGGCCAAGCCAAAACCATTCAAACTAATGGGGATATGTTTGAGTCACATGATTTTCAGGGATTCTGAACATTCCCAGCAGTCGTTAGAGGAATTCAGAGGGGTCAGACTAGTGGTCAGACGATGCAGGTTTTCCAGAGCCTATAATAATATTTTTCAAGGAAAGCAGTCGACTGAAATAATGATGAAATTATATATAATTAAATTCTGGGCAAAGTATACAATGAAAATTAGAACAGAAAAATGTTTATTATATATATATACTTCCATATTATTATTATTATTATTATTATTATTACTAGGCACGGATCACAGCTGTGCTTCTTTGAACCTGAAATATTATTGGGTGTTGAGTACTGTCACACGTGGATTAGAGGAAGGCTGAATGTATGTGTGGAGGAACTTTATTAAACGTAAAGAGAGAAGAAAATGAATAAAACTTTTGAGAAGTGAATGAGAATCCCCACATGGTTAAGATTTAAAGACGCTCACCAAGAACAGACAAAGGACCAAGGCCAAACACAGGAGCACTTACAGGAGACAATGGGAGACACCTGGACAAGGTAATCAGACATGTGACTAATCAAGGCGGGGCTAGGTCGGAGTTAAGAACAAAACAGAAGACCCCAGAAACAGAGCTCATGGGGAATAAAATACACAACACCCGCAGGGCTAGACAAGTACATAGAGGTATTACAATCTTATTGAATATATACATATTCATTTATTTATTCAGTCACTCATTCGTTCATTTTCTGTAAGCCCTTTAAACACACCTGTGAAGACGACAAGACAGTCTTCACACAAACACCACAGAGCCTTAACAGTTTCTTTGTGTTTTGTCTCTCTGGGCCACCGTAGGGGGGAGCTGAGGAAAGGGGCCCTACTCTGGAGTTAAAGACGGAGACTCAGACAGAGTTTGTGGAGTTTGTTTGATCTGGAGCAGAGCGTCCAGTCCACATCCAATCGCCTGCTGCACCCCCCAACTTCCCGACCTCTGACCTCTGAGACTCCACCACAGAGAGAGAGAGAGAGAGAGAGAGAGAGGGGGGGGGGGGGTCATTTCTCAGTTAGCTCTGATTGTAGCGTGTTTCATTCTGTAATTCTTTTTACTTTCAACATATTATTTTCACTTTTCTTTTATTAGTATTTTCATCTCTCCCTTTTTCTTTCTGTCTCCTCTCTCTCTCTCTTTTTCTGTCACTCTCTCGCTCTGTTTTTCTTTCTCTCGCTCTCTCTTTTTCTTTCTCTCACACTCACTCTTTTTCTTTCTTTCTCACTCTCTCTCTTTTCCTGTCTCTCTCTCTCACACACACATACATACTTCTGGGTCCTGCAAGGAAAGAGCAGAGAGAGAGAGAGAGAGAGAGAGAGAGACTTAGCCTGTTCTAGTATAGCGCTGAACTGTGGAGATTTAGACATCAGTGTTTTGACAGAACCTAAACCTTCACATTATTTGCAGGAACACTGCTGTGAGGGTTTTATGGCATTCACCCATATAAACATCAATGAGGTCAGGTGTTCTGGGTCACAAACACCAGCCCGACTCATCCCAGAGGAACTGCATAGAGCTCCACCACTCCAGAGAACGCCGTTCCACTGCTCCACAGCCCAGTGCAGGCATTGAGGACGGAGACAGAGCGTCTCATTCTATTGGACAATGGTTTTCTGTTGAGAAACAAATCTCTGGCTCAGTGTTTGTGTGTGTGTGTTTGTGTGTGTGAGTCATGGCTTTGCTGTTATCTCTGTTGATTTTGGCAGTGTGGCAGTGTTCATCTCTTGTGTTGCAGAAACACTGTTGTGTTGTTTTTTTTTCGTCCCGATCCCCTCAACCCTCCACATTTTTCTTTCTCTTGTCCCCCTGTCTCTGTCTTTCATCTCCTCTCTCTGTTTGTCCTTCCAACTTGTCCAACTGTGTTGTCTCTTTCCTCACTGTCCCTTACTGTGGCACTGCAGCACACTTCAGGGTCAAATTGAGTTCGCAAGTTTATCAACACCACTTATCACTGCTGGATTCAACAACTTTTAAAGTGGACCCACTTTGGAGCAGCTGCACATGATCCTACAAACACCACACTCAATACCGAGCGTGTCCGAGAGGGGTATGAAGCCCAACGCACTGGGCTGTGGAGCAGTGATGATGGGATCTCCGGCCACTGCGTTCGGGATGAGCTGGAGTGATGTCTGTGACTCAGCGCTCATGTTTATATGGACGAATGCCATCAAATATTCAGAGCAAATGGTATAGCATCTAGTTTAAAGCTTTCTGGAGAACGTTGAGGCTGCTGTATTTATTATTTGACTATCTTTGGTGGACTATGTTTTAGAGAAGTCCATTTGGGATCAAAATATCGCAAGGAAACTGCGGGGACAGGGTGAGTGATGGAACAGCACTGTCTCCTCCCTCAACTCCTTGGGTGTGTATAGACTTATTGCCCCTACTTGCACAATTGTGTGTGTTTTTTCACTGCAACAGATGAGTTACATGCAAAGGCACAATTTAAAGCAAGTTTCCTCTCACATTGTGTTTTAAAACTCTTATTTCTGTACTCAGTATTTATTACTGTTACTTTTTTCCACTGCCTGGAGAGCACATGCTGGAAGTCTGCACTTCAGAGCTGTTCTCATACAAACAGAGAGATGGACACTGTCTTCAAATGTTATATTATAAAAATAACACCCACTTTTGCTGGGTATCCACTGGCCAGAGCTGGAGGACAACTAGTCAATACATCACAATGAAAAACCCATTGAAGAAAGGCTGGACGACTGGAGGGTGAGGCCTCTCCATCCTTCAGGATTCCGCTCGCTGTCAGAGAAATCAAACCTGCTGCCCCGCGGAAAATAGGGGGAGAAAGAAGACGAGGGCGCTTGAAGGTCAAACAACACTCTTCCAACATTTCTCCCTCTCACACGGACTCTTCAAACAGAACTGCTCCTTCTGGTTTATCTCCCGTTTCTGGTCAGAAGGGCCCTGCAACTGGCTTGTGTTAAGCTTATGGTCAGTCACCTTTAGATCAACAAGATTCAAACCATATCTATGAATATTTACATTATGTATAATCGCATAAGTGTGGCACAGTGGCGCAGCAGGTAGCTTTGCAGTCACACAGCTCCAGGGACCTGGAGGTTGTGCGTGCAATTCCTGCCACGGGTGTGGTGTGTTCTCCCTGTGTCTGCGTGGGTTTCCTCCAGGTGACTGTCTGTGAAGAGTGTGGTGTGTTCTCCCTGTGTCTGCGTGTGTTTCCTCCGGGTGACTGTCTGTGAAGAGTGTGGTGTGTTCTCCCTGTGTCTGTGTGTGTTTCCTCCGGATGACTGTCTGTGAGGAGTGTGGTGTGTTCTCCCTGTGTCTATGTGGGTTTCCTCCAGGTGACTGTCTGTGAGGAGTGTGGTGTGTTCTCCCTGTGTCTGCGTGGGTTTCCTCAGGGTGACTGTCTGTGAGGAGTGTGGTGTGTTCTCCCTGTGTCTGCGTGGGTTTCCTCCGGGTGACTGTCTGTGAGGAGTGTGGTGTGTTCTCCCTGTGTCTGCGTGGGTTTCCTCCGGGTGACTGTCTGTGAGGAGTGTGGTGTGTTCTCCCTGTGTCTGCGTGGGTTTCCTCCGGGTGACTGTCTGTGAGGAGTGTGGTGTGTTCTCTCTGTGTCTGCGTGGGTTTCCTCCGGGTGACTGTCTGTGAGGAGTGTGGTGTGTTCTCTCTGTGTCTGCGTGGGTTTCCTCCGGGTGACTGTCTGTGAGGAGTGTGGTGTGTTCTCTCTGTGTCTGCGTGGGTTTCCTCCGGGTGACTGTCTGTGAGGAGTGTGGTGTGTTCTCTCTGTGTCTGCGTGGGTTTCCTCCGGGTGATTGTCTGTGAGGAGTGTGGTGTGTTCTCCCTGTGTCTGCGTGGGTTTCCTCCGGGTGACTGTCTGTGAGGAGTGTGGTGTGTTCTCCCTGTGTCTGCGTGGGTTTCCTCTGGGTGACAGTCTGTGAGGAGTGTGGTGTGTTCTCCCTGTGTCTGCGTGGGTTTCCTCTGGGCAACAGTCATTGAGGAGTGTGGTGTCTTCTCCCTGTGTCTGCGTGGGTTTCCTCTGGGTACCCAGGTTTCCTCCCACAGGAAAACACACGTTGGTAGGTGGATTGGTGACTCAAAAGTGTCCGTAGGTGTGAGCATGAGATTGAATGTATGTGTGTTTGTTTTGCTCTGTGAAGGACTGGCGCCCCCTCCAGGGTGTATTCCTGCCTTGCGCCAAATGATTCCATGTAGGCTCTGGACCCACCTTGACCCTAAACTAGATAAGGGCTACAGATTATGAATGAATGAATGAATAATCACATAAATCAAATGTCTTTGTAGTTCCTGCACCAGAGAGTGGGTCTTAGACATGGTGGCAGCTGTTTCAAACAGGTCTAGTGCAGATTCTGTGATATATCCAAGCCTCTGGGTGTCATTATAACAGACGTAATGTAACACTGACGTCGCATTATTGAAAGTTTGAGAAGGAGCAGTGGGCTGGTATCAGGTGCCCCATACCCTCTTGAGTTTGGTGCACATTGTGTGATTAGGGGACATCCACTGGTGCAAGCTGCACTACTGAAATCCATCTGTAATAGTTCTTCACGTGGAACCACACGAGGCGCACCTAACAGCAGACCTTTGTCAATATTTCTGTGTGAAGATCAATTCTCAGACACTACACTTTACCACTGACTCTGGTTCAAACCCCAGAAAAAAAACCCTCCTGTTAACTTGAGCAGAGGTCCGAGAGGAGGCTAGTCATTATTCACCCTGCTGCACCTGTGAAACATTAGCCTTCACAGTGGTGCTCCTCACGTGCTGTCCGGCCTGTTTGGGCAGATAAGTGTGTGACAGAAACTAATGAAGCAGCCACAAAGACCAGAGAAGGATCACATTACTGACCTCGGCACCGGTCAGTCATCCACACTCACGGGCACCGCAACTTAAACAAAGAAAACATAGTACAGCCAGGGATTTCAGAATGGAGGAGGAGACACATCACTGGCTTTGTTTATATGAAGTCTTTCAGCCAATTAGGTCTCAGCATATACCCTCCACTACTGACCTCACGAATTCAAAATATCATGTTTGTTTTGCACTATTTTAGCTGGTGGCATTTCTAAGAGGACCACTTTAGGGCTTTAGACTATATGTTGGACCATTGCTGTGAGGATTTAATGGCATTTAGCCAGGTACATTTTAGTGGGGTCAGGTATCGATGTTGGACGCCACTCCAAAAGTCACTCCAACTCATGCTGAAGGTATTGCTCCACACTGTAAAACCGGACAAGTTAAGTGAACTCAAATGGAATGCGGAAACTGGTTGCTTTTAACCATTTTAAAGGTAAGCACCAGCTCTATGAAAGTGTCAAACAAATACATACATTGGAATGAGTTCCTAACTTGTGTTTATTGAGAGTCAGAAAACATGTTATTTCTTACTAATTCAAGGAATAAGGTTTAAAAGACCGTTGGTCCCCCCACGGTGTTGGGAAACGCGTCTTGCCTGTGACGTAGATGGTGGACAACAACTCTAGAAGCTGCACTTAATTTAATGCAAAATTATGAAAAGGTGTGTTGTTTTTGGCTGCAATCATTCAATGTACAGTGGGACATCTGTGCACAAATGGCCCAAAGATCCCAAAATATCCAGAAAATGGACTAAATTTGTCAACCTTAAATGGGCACTTTGGAAAGGACCATCCGCTCACTCCGTTATCTGTAGCTCATTTCACTGGCGCTTTTCCAACAATATGGGCATGTAAGGACACCAACGAAAGGTGTTCAAGAGCCTCTGTAACATGGAGGTAAACAGAGTAAGGACACTCACTTCGCCTGTTTTAGTTGGTGTTAGTTAACGTTAGCTTGACTTGCTAAACTCGGTGGCTCAGATTATACTCGGCTACGTAGCTGCATTACGGAGGTTTATAGTGTCGGATGAATTTGAGTTCGACTTCGATCACATTTACAAGAATAACGGTACCTCTAAATTTGAGTTTAGCTTATTGCTAGGCTATTGTCACGAATAATGTTGGTTATTTAGCTAGCTAGATACTGTCATAACACTCAGTCATAATGGTGTTTTACCGCGGCGTTGTTCAGCTGTTGTCCACCAGTGACGTCACGGTTGCGTTCGACAATTTCCGTAGCGAGCTCGGGTTTTTCCGTCAATTTAATAAAATTGTCAGTTTTAAAGCAAATTAAGCTGCTATTTTCATTTTAATTCATACTTATATATGTCAGTAAACAAGAAAGCGGTAACTTGCTCTTATTGGTTTCAATATTAAGACCAGTCAAGACTTACACCTTTAGACTGGGAGCATAGAGGAAGGTAACCTGGGAGAACAACTACATGATCATGGTGAGTGATGGGGAAAGCCATGCCCATATGCAAATGATAGAAATGAATGAAAGATGTGTGTTTAACTAATCAAAGTCGACCTGCCCTTACTTACCCTTGACGGATTCTTTTCATTTAAATTGTGCGCGCAATGCATGATGGGTTACGTTGTGTTCAGGAGTTCTCAAAAGACTGCCGTCGCCGGACTGTGTCCAGCCAATCAGGAGAGAGCATATCGGATGTGTCACACGTAAACCGAAGCTCAACAGGAGATTTTAAGGAGGATAAGAAAAAGTGTTGTAGCACTTGAACTTAAATACCAATGTATTTATCAGATCTGCTGATTTATTTTATTGTATCATTTTAAATTGTTTTAATCATTTTTATAATTTTACTATTTTCATGTATTTACTTTTACTACAATGTTTTAATTGTTTTATTGGACTTTTATGATTTTTTATACTTGCTTTTAATTTAACTGTGTCTTATGTAAAGCACTTTGAATTGCTTTTGTATGAAAGGTGCTCTATAAATGAACTTGCCTTGCCTTAACTCCACCAACAGAAACATAAACGCAAGGAGATGAACCAACACAACAACTACAGCTTTTAAAATGGAAAGAGAGAAGAAAATGCCAACTTAGCTTATTTTTTATTCTCCAACTTCCAGCTTCGGTCCCAGACTTCTGTAACTGTTTTATTATTTAAAGTGGAAGGAAAATGTCAAATAGGTTGATGTTAGTGCAATAGTGGGAGCATTTAAGGTGGAACAGGATGTGTTTTGTGTATTTGTATGTGTTTAAATGTGTAGAACAGTGTATTTGGTATTGTACATTATCAGCATGTGTCCAGCACAGACACACTCCCAGGCGAAGAAAAAACTGAAAAACTTGGTAACATCATTGAATAAATTAATTTAAACTCAAAATTTGCCAAAAAAAAAATAAAATCTTACACGAATGAACTGAGTGTGTATGTTAGTTATCCATTTTCAAAATATACAGTTTCTGTATAATTTAAGATATGTTTCATTAAGAAGTGCAGTTAGGCTTTACAGTGCAGCACTCCAGGGAACACAGACTGTTCCACACACCAAAGCTTTATACCATTTCCGGCAGCACATTTGCCCACAGATGATCCAGCTGGGGCTGTAGATCCTGCACATGCTTAGGTTGCAGGAGCCAATGTTCCAGCTGGTCCCATAAATGCTCGGTTGATGATAAATCTGGCTATGGGGCAGGTCAGGGAAGTGTTGCAATCTTGCAGTTGTGTGCGCGAACATCATCCTGCTTAAAAATGCCAGTTTGAAGCCCTGCCATGAGAGCCAACGTCCTGCACGTATCGCTGAGGTGTTAGTGTCCCTCATATCACCTCTAGGGCTGACCGACTGTTGTATGTGATGGTTCCCCAGCTTTTCACACCACCAGTGTGTCGCTCCACAACAAAGGCAGGATTGAAGTACTCACCTTAAGGTATCCATGCTCGAACATCACTGAAGATGATACAGTTCCAGTCCGTAGATATCCAGGTTTCTCATTCACAACATCACTGCTCCAAACACATTGCCTTGGTCAGAACGGTGTAGATGGCTGTAGTTTGCTGAAACGACTGTCCTGATTCTCACAGTTCAATGATGCACCCACTGGGTAAAATAATTGGGTGAAGTGTCTTTGAGTGAGTTGTATAGGTATCTAGCAGTCAACCATCTCTCTCCAAAAGGTACAGTAAACACTATGGTAGCCACTAAGAGCTTTTTTATAGGGCAGTGGGGGAAGCACTTCTACACCCTCTTGTGGCAAGACCCAGTGTCTAATCAGACCACACCTGCATCACCATCATTTACATATCTGCATGAGACCTAACTGGGTGTAACCCTGGGTGCATTATTCTTGTCAGTGAGTGTAATCAGACACACATAGTATGTTCGAATGTAAAGACCGCCTCTTGCAGTTTGAGAGAGATGTTTAAAGCTCTCTGAATCTTATCAGTCCATGCCTTTAAGAGATCTAATTAGGATTTAATCAAGTGTCATTTGAGTTTCCAAATCTATCAACCCTCACTCACTTTGTGTCCATCCACTACCAGCAAAGACTGGACACCTCTCATCCATCTGGAGTTTCTTACCCCTGCATTTACAGCATCCTCCAAGGCTAGGAGCACCAAGGAATGGTTCAGATTCATGTAGGGGTTCAGAAATGTGTGGAAACACACCGTCCAGGGCTTCTCAGCTGAACAGTTTGAGGTCCAGATGAGAGGTAATGGATCCAGATGGGGGTGGTTTAGCTTCTCGCTTACATTAATCCTCTTCCCAGCATGCACTGCGCTTCCACGCCCCAATCTAATTAATCGGCCCCACGCTTGCTGAGCAAGCAGCCCCATTAAGACCCCCTCTTTCTCCGGGCGCCATTAGTGCCTGGACGCCGCGGCCCAGGCTGGACATTAACAACTATTTAGTTAATTAGTTGACGGTGATTTGTACACCACCGGCCAAGGCTTTAAGTGGCTGTCAGGCAGAGGGAAGGTGGCTCCAGTCGAATTGATCTCTCCCTCCCTTTGGCCCTGAGCACCAGCCCAGCACACACACACATTTCAGCATCACTACCTGGCATTACTCTCGCTCTCATGTCTGAATGCAATCAAATCCTTATAGCGATATTCCAACATCTGTCCTTCTAGAGATATTTCCATTTTTATGCATGTGGTTTCTGAAGAAACGTGGCATGAGTGAGGGTCCATAAAACTTGGGGTCACCTACTCTAGGCCAAAAATGTATGGACGCCCATTCACCCATCATTCCCATCAGGCTGGAAAGGGTTGGATGTGATGCAGCTCCAACACTAGCAGGGCCAGGTTTGATCCGGTCACAGTGGGGATAGTGAAGAAACTATGCCACCTCCTACATCAACATCCACAGCTGAGGCGACCATGAGCAAGGCCCCTAACAACCAACTGCTCCCTGGGTACGGGGATTGCTCAGTGTGTGTGTGTGTGTGTGTGGACCCGTGTTAGCAGTGTATGCACTGTACCTTTATAGAACCCATATCAATGGGCTGCAGGTGACATTACTGTGATTATCACCATATTACTCAAATAAAAACTGTCAGTCAATAGACGCACTAGAGCTGCGTCTCAAATAGTGGCATACTCCCTACATAGTGCACATCTTGGGTAAAAAATGAGCACCCAGACAGTAATTAGACAGTAATTTGACAGAGAAATGTGAACCTTATTGCTGACTAAAGAATATTTTCCACATTCAACACGATACGAAGAAGTAGGAACCGCTATTTAATGACTGACACTGTGCACTACGGAGGGTGTAGGGAGACATTTGCTGTGTTTGTAAGTGCTGTGAGACTCTCTCCAGCGCAGGGATAGGGGCTGTGTATGAGATAAATGTTTCCATCTTTCACATCTGTTTACATTAGTGCTGCTCTCTGAAACCAGAAAATCATTCCCAAATATGGCGCCCACATTAAAAAGCATCATGTGACACCTACACACACAGATACACACTTGCATTTGTGAATTGTGGGGACATTACATAGACTTCCATTCATATTTTAGAGACTTAAGATAAACTGTGCACAACTAATACCAGCTTAACCTTAACCTTGATATATTCCAAGTAAAGACACACACACATACACACTTGTCTCAGTTGTCTCTGAAGCTCAAATCTCAGTCAACTTTTCCTGCAGTCTTCCAGCTGTTTAAACCTCTGCTCAAATCAGCCATCAAGCCGTCAGAGAGGAAGTCAGGCAGGATAGCAGTAATTACCCTCTGATTGGCAGCGTGGCTGCAATTAACAGGTTCCAGCTCCATTTTCTACATATTACAAACAGCAGCAGGAGAAAGGGACCCTGTGCTTTCAGCCCCCACACAACACTCTCACTCTACAGCTGAGTTAATAACAGCTTCACCCCCGTGACCTAGGGAGCTGGGGTCTCTTTCTCCATTAGGTTATCACAGAGTTGGTGCCGGCCGATTAGAAGCAATAGTCCTGAGAAATCAAGATGATAAAAGCTCTTGTTTTTGAGAAAATAACACATATGAGGTGAGGACCACATAGCTCTTTTATGCTTTATAAATGTATACAATAAAACAGCCTAGGGATAAAACTCAAGCAGAAATGCAGGGGAAATGACCACAGCACAACATCACAAAATAAACACAACCACACAGAAAAACAACAACAGGGCTTTATATCTCTCTGCCCTGCACTTAGCATTGAGCATTGTGTCCTCAGGCTTATGTGCTACTGCTCTACATTGATGTTTTCTACTGATGAAAGGTTTTCAGCTGAAATTTTACAAGCTGAGTGTGTGTGTGTGTGGGTGTTGTTTTTTTTTTTTTTTTTTTGGTGTGTTACATGTGAGCTATCACCAAAGCAATTTTTTAATACAGTAAGTATATTTCCAGGTATACGACATGATTCTAATTCAGATTCTGATTCAGATTCAGACCCAGAGTATGAACACAGTAATAACCTGCTCTTCTCCACAAATTCAGTCTGGACACCATGAGTTCATTGTTGGATAATGAAGGATCATTCTCCTTTATGTGTGTGTGTGTGTGTGTGTGTGTGTGTGTGTGTGTGTGTATGTGTGTGTGACACACTTCACCCGAGTGCCCCTAATCCCATTTCCCCATCTAAAGCCATAACCTAAACAAGCCCAGCAGACTAATCTCCCACCACACGCATCTCCCTCACCACTAGCCCACTCTCCTTCTCTCATTCAAGCATATTACAGAGAAAGAGAGAGAGAGAGAGAGAGCAAGAGAAAGAGAGAGAGAGAAAGAGAGAAAGAGAGAGATAGCAAGAGAGAGAGAAAGAGAGAGAGAGAGAGAGCAAGAGAAAGAGAGAGAGAGAAAGAGAGAGAGAGAGATAGCAAGAGAGAGAGAAAGAGAGGGAGAGAGAGAGTGTGAGCGAGAGAAAGAGCGAGAGAGAGAGAGAGAGAGAGAGAGTGTGAGCGAGAGAAAGAGCGAGAGAGAGAGAGAGAGAGAAAGGAGAAGAAAACAGTGAGAAAAAAGAGAGGAGGAAAGAGAGAATGCCATCAAATCCTTGCAAAAATGTTTCAACGTCGAGTATAAGTCCCTCCTAGAAGCTCCTATCTTTCAGTTAATTTCTCATTGGTGACCTCATCTCATTTTCATCTCGATTTTCCAGATCATTAATTATGATTGTCCAGTTTGGGTCAGCAGAGTCCTCTCCCCGGCCTCTGACATGCAGCTGACCCTCTATTTGACCTCGTTTGCATTCGTTTAATAGTGTCAAAGGCTGTGTCTGAAAAAAGCATGTTTTTCAAGCAATTAGTTAAAGGGATGCCTTTCATTTTTCAAGAGTCTCCTCAGACACACACACACGTTCACTGTTTCTTCTAGGGGTCTATAGTGTGTAAGTGACTGGGTGAGTGTGTGAAACTGTCCACAGGTGTGAGTGTGTGAGTGACTGGGTGAGTGTGTGAGTGACTGGGTGAGTGTGTGAAACTGTCCACAGGTGTGTGTGTGTGAGTGACAGGGTGAGTGTGTGAAACTGTCCACAGGTGTGAGTGTGTGAGTGACTGGGTGAGTGTGTAACACTGTCCACAGGTGTGAGTGTGTGAGTGACTGGGTGAGTGTGTAACACTGTCCACAGGTGTGAGTGTGTGAGTGACAGGGTGAGTGTGTAACACTGTCCACAGGTGTGAGTGTGTGAGTGACAGGGTGAGTGTGTGAAACTGTCCACAGGTGTGAGTGTGCGAGTGACTGGGTGAGTGTGTAACACTGTCCACAGGTGTGTGTGTGAGTGACAGGGTGAGTGTGTGAAACTGTCCACAGGTGTTAGTGTGTGAGTGACTGGGTGAGTGTGTAACAATGTCCACAGGTGTGTGTGTGAGTGACAGGGTGAGTGTATGAAACTGTCCATAGGTGTTAGTGTGTGAGTGACTGAGTGAGTGTGTAACACTGTCCACAGGTGTGTGTGTGTGAGTGACAGGGTGAGTGTGTAACACTGTCCACAGGTGTGTGTGAGTGACAGGGTGAGTGTGTGAAACTGTCCACAGGTGTAAGTGTGTGAGTGACTGGGTGAGTGTGTAACACTGTCTACAGGTGTGAGTGTGTGAGTGACAGGGTGAGTGTGTGAAACTGTCCACAAGTTTGAGTGTGCGAGTGACTGGGTGAGTGTGTTAGCTCCATAGCTTCAGATGCCAAACACGTGAAATGGTGGAAAATACTCGGATTCATTTCCATATATTTCTTTTCTTTTTTTTTTTTTTTGGGGGGGGGTGCCTCCAAATCCTGTATATATCATTTAGCCTTAACGGTGCCTTCACAGATGTGCAAGTCACATATGCCATAAGCTCTAATACCATCACAAATGTTGCCATTACGATGGCACGCTTACACCAAGTCGTCTTTAGCGTGGAGGAAGCAGCATTCATGATTTCCAAAAGTAATTTCAAATTTTGATTTTTCGAAGCTCAGAACACTTTTCCACTTTGACTTTGAGTCTATTTTAAATGAGCTCCGGCCCAGAGAAGGCGGTCCCATCTTTGCTGTTTCTAGACAATGGTTCTCCAAAGTGTTTCTGAACCCATGTAATGATTTCCTCTGGAGAAATGTGTCTGTTTTAAATTAATAGCCATCTGTGGACCTGAAGTACACATTAGCCTGTATTTTGATAAGCGGTTTTATTGCATATAATTATTTCTCCAAATTCTCTGACTCTTTTAATGATTTCATGAGCTGTTAAATATTAAATCACCTGGTTATTTATTATTTTAAGAGAAAGCCTTTACTCACACAATCTTTAACAGACTAGTGAACATCTGACCATATTTACCTCTAAAGTTTTATTTATTTATTTTTGTTTATTTATTTGTTTACTTACTTATTTTAACATTTGAAATAGTGAGTTTGTGCAATGCTCAATTAAATACAGCATCCCAACTCTTTGGAAATGGGTTTTGTACATTCAGCATTCTTTGTTATATTCATTATTCACTATTACATTCACTTTTATATTCACTATTACATTCATTCATTATTGCAGCACGCAGCTGTGACCCAGAGAGTGGTTTCTGAGCTGCACGGCTGCTTGCCAGAACCTTTAACACAAATCCAGCATCCTCTCTCCATCCTCACGCTCTCTTTCTTGTCCTTGAAAATAAAACATGAGAAAAAAAACAGAGTAATTGTCATTTCTTTAAGGCGTCCCGCCTATTTCTCTCTTTTTGATCAGAGATGGGGTCCCCAAGGCCCCCTTAATGAATTCCAACTGACAGTCTGTGTAGCGCCGGCTTCAAACGGCTCTTTTGTGTGTGTGTCCATGTGGAAGCCATCACCATCTCCAAGCTTTCTTATAAAAGCGCTCATCACTTTTCCGGAATGAGAAAGTTGAACAGATTCCACCCGAGTTGGTCTCTGGATCTCCAGTGTGCAGGGCCTGATGATGGTGATACGGGGGTGAAGGTGAACATGAAAGTGACTGTGATGGTGATGGTGAGTGTGAAGTTGATGGTGATAGCGATGGTGAATGTGATAGTGAGGTTGATGGTGATGTTGAGAGTAAAGTGGGTGGTGATAGGAATGGTGATGAGGTGGTTAAGGTGAAGGTGATAGTTAATGCGATGGTGAAGCTGATAGTGAAGGTAAAAGTAAGGGTTATGTAAGGATGATGTTGATGTTGAGGGTAAAGGGGATGGTGATGGTGAAGGCGATCGTGAGAGTGATGGTGATGTTGAGTGTGAAGTTGATGGTGATAGCGATGGTGAATGTGAAAGAGAGGGTAATGGAGATGTTGAGTGTGAAGTTGATGGTGATAGCGATGGTGAATGTGATAGAGAGTGTATTGGTGATGCTGAGGGTAAAGGGGGTGGTGAAAGTGATGGTGATGAGGTGGATAAGGTTATGGTGAATGTGAAGGTGATGGTGAATGTGATAGTGAGGGTAATGGTGATGTTGAGGGTAAAGGGTGTGGTGATAGTGATGGTGATGAGGTGGTTAAGGTGATGGTGATGAGGTGGTTAAGGTGATGGTGAATGTGATAGTGAGAGTAATGGTGATGATGAGGGTAAAGGGGGTGGTGATAGTGATGGTGATTAGGTGGTTAAGGTGATGGTGAATGTGAAGGTGATGGTGAATGTGATAGTGAGGGTAATGGTGATGGGGAAATAGATGCGTCTTCTGTGTGTTTGGAGGAGACACTGTGGGTGAATGAATCAGTGAATGAGTGAGTGAGTGAGTGAGCGAGTGGACAGGGTACCATCACTCACTTTGGTACTCACTCACGCAGTCATTCTCTCACTCCAACAATCAATCAATCAATTACTCACTCACTCACTTCCACAATCAAACACTCACTCATTCACACCCTCGGTCACTGTCTCACTCAGTGACCCAAAGATTCCCTCCACTCTCTCAGTCATTAACTCACTCCTTTACTCACTTCTTTTCTCACTCACTCACATATTCCCTCCCTCACTCACACAATCACTCAAACACTCAGTTATCCCCAGAATGTACCATTCAGTGCTTCATATCATAGACACTTTGTGTCCATGTTTGTTTGTTTATTTGTGTGTTTAAGCACACAACCCTATAATGTCTAGAGTTAATTATGCAAAATAACGTGAAAACATAACTAAGAAGTTTCCGGGGAGCAGTTGAGGGTTAGGTGCCTTCCTCCAGGACTCCTCAGCCGTGAATGTTGAGAGGGGAGACTGTTGCTGTTCCTTCACGCCCACCTTCCTCAATTTTCCTGCTGGTCATGGGGATCAAACCAGCGACCTTCCAGCCCCAGGCCCTCTTCTTTGGCCTTTAAGCCACGGCTGGCCTCCGCAGAATAAATCTGATCCCTGTGGAGCGTTTGTTTTCATTTCAGCTGGACACATGTTCTTCTCTGCGGTGTGTGTGTGTGTGTGTGTGTGTATTTTTTGCTCTGGTTCTCGAGGCCGGGATGGTACAGAGGTGTAATTGTTGAGGAATTCATCAGGGCAGCCCCTCATGATCAGCAGGGGGCTTGGGGTCAATTTCCTGATGCTTTCCTCTCCAAATAAACACAGACGAGCGACCCTGCGAGAAGGCGGAGGCTTCTGAACTCTCAAAGCTTCCAGCTAGTGTACACACACACACACACACACACACACACACACACTCTCTCTCTCTCTTTCTCTCACACACACACACACACACAAAGCTGCCCTTGTCTGAGATAAGCTCCTGGGCACCGGGGGGTGGGTTTGCAGAGGCACTATTTTCACAATCAGGCTCGGTTTGTTTTCTTTAGGCCTGCAGGAGTGTGTAGGGCCCAGCGGTGGGCAATCCCATGCTTTTTCTTTGGTTAGGTGGCTAGCCGGGTGGGCTCCGGATCTGTGTAGCTTTAGCTGATCAGTTTGCCTCCTCTATTACCATATTTATTTGCTCAAGTGCACCACATGCCTCCCTGCTTCCAGCCTCAAATCTAATAAGCCCCCCTTCCTTGTAGTGTTAACACTGCATCTGTACCCGGGGGCTTTGATATCGGCGCCACTGACAGCCGTTCTGGGGTAGAACCACAGTGCTCCCCTTTACATATCCCTGCATCATTTTATTCTCCTAATCTCATATGTATTTCATCCCAATGACATGTTCATATCGGTCCATGTGAAGGTCAACAACAAGCCATACATTCATGGGGGCTCCTGAGGATCCCTGTGTTGTCCTTAATCAGGATACCACGAGATTGCCTCCTGTGATGCCATAGCCGTCCATGGCCAGGACTCTGGAACTGAGCGGTTAGTGTTCTCATCCAAGTGTGTAGAGCGCCAATGAAACTGTGTTGGCATCAGGCATCAGACTGAAAAGAAGTGGTGGTTGGGTTCACTCCTCCGGCTTTGTGATGACAGGAAAAAGAGGGGGATATCGCATCTGCCTAGAAAAAGTCTAGTGCTTTCTTAAGCACCCCAAAGGCAACATGAGGAATCTAGTAAAACCTTGTGTCGCTCTGAAACTGCCGCTACATTTTTACCATCCACTGAAAAAACTGTGCAGCGAATGTGTGGCTGAAATATCTCCAACTTTCTGCAGGTAATGAGAAGTGAAACAACATGGCAGGTTAGACAGGGCCAGTTTAAACGTGCTGTTGTCAGTCAGAAGCTCTTTAAACCAACTCCTTAAACACAGGCCTGGTGGAAACTAGTGGCCTTCCTTTCTCCAGCATCTGTCCTGAGTGCTCGGGGCATTTGCATGAGAAAATAACCAGAAAACAGCTGCTGAACTGATGCCAATTTATGCCCGGGTACTTTAGGTACCACCTGTCTTCTGAATCACCATAGAAAAGAGTCTAAGGTCACCGTGTCCAAAGCCAGGCATTGGCTAAAGGGGTATAAAGCCCTCAGCATTGGGCTGTAGAGCAGTGGAAATGTGTCCTGTGGAGGGACAGAGCTCCATCCAGTGCCTCTGAGTGGTGTTTGTGATTAGGAATTAAGCGTCCAGCAGTGGTCCAGTGTCTAATATAAAGCCTTCTCTGAGGAGTCAATGTGGGAAACTCCATGTAAGTCCGCTATGTTGGATGACCAGGTGTTCCCAAACTTTTATACGGTGTAGTGTTTGGAGAGAGACAGGGTGGTGACATATGAAACATGAAAACCTTGCCTTATGCAAGTTTAAATATGAGGAAAGGTAACAGCATCACTTAATACGGAGGAGGTGTACGGTGATATCCTGAAGCAGATCCCATTTCACCACTCCTCACTCCTTCACTGTTAAAGGATGCATGGTTTTAAACTTTAAAGGGGACATACTCTCCCCCTTTTCCACAAGGGGTCCTGAGTCTTAATGCTAAGTCTGTGACCTGTTTAGTTCAAAAGACCACAAGGATCAAACCCCAGATCAGCATCCTCCCCTGTCTAAACAGCTCTGTTGCGAAAGGTCTTTTTCAGCACCTGTTCCTTTAAACGATAATGAGCCACTCACTGTTCACCCCAACCCTGAGTGCACAGCAGTGAGGAGCGAGGAGCCGAAGCTCTGTTTTTTTTTTTAGCCATTTTCGCTCAGTTCTCTTTCTTTGTGTCTGTTTTGCTGTGTTTAACCTTTGCACTCTCGCATAAACGTGGGTCCAGTGCTGTGATTGGACAGACTCAGATGAGGGGGCGGGGCTATTCTAAAGTCTCCGCACTCTACGTTAAGTGTAAAGTTATATTCGAATGTACCATGTTTTCAGATTTTGGCAGATTATAAGAAACAGTGGCCTTTTATCACAGTGTGTGGGTTGGTGGGCTCTGGATCCCCATATTAATGTGCACATGCACTGAACAAGGGATTGATAACTTACAAAACTCATATTCCACCTTAAGCTAGAAAATATATATCACAGTGCCACAGTGCATTAAAAACAATGCAAAGGGAGGGTTGGAAGGGTATAAACCCCCAGTAATTCTGCTGTGCAGAGGAACTGTGTTCTCAGGAGTGATGGAGATCCATTCCACACCTTTGAGAAGCTGCTGTGTTCTACTGACCACAGTAATGTGAGGTTGACTTCCATCAAATGGTCACAGCAATGTTTCTGCACCTAGTCTAAAGCTTTCGTAGAAAAGCAGAAGCTCTTGCTGCAGCAGCAATGAGTGTTTCCAAACTTCTGGCCATGTAGTATGTGCCCAGGGGTTAATAGTTAAGGGTTAATGTGAGCCTTCTAAAGATGCACTTGATTGCCTGACCACTTTCTCACTGCCTATTCACAGATGCTTGTTTTCTGGCTTCTGATCTGCACTCAGCAGATGAGTTTTCTGTCTGTGGTTTGCTTTGTTAGTCTTCGAGTCTATTTCTTTATTGTTTAGTCGCTCGCTTTTGTTGCTTTGGCTGGAGTCAGTGTCTAATTGGGCAGTAAATCTGAGTGAGTGAGGATCTCAGAGGTATCCAAGCAACTACTTCCCAAAACTAGGGTTGTGTTTTTGTGGGTGTTGTTACTGTTTCTGTTCAGATTTACCAAGAAACCCCATTTGCTGTTAATATGGGTTTTATTGTTTTGATTTTTTCTCTTTTGGCAATATCATTGCGGTCGAAGGGCTTTTATTGCGAAAATAGAGGCACATTTTAAGAAGACTCAATGTTAAAAGAATGTTTTCTTGCTGGGGAGTGCTCTAAAAATGATACTAAAATTTAATGAGAAGCAGTTGGGTCTTCTGCATGGCGAGAGTCGGCGACTGTCTCTAATTTCACACTTTTCCACAGATCACTTAAAGCCTCATGTCCTCGGCCAAGGAAATTCTGCAGACTCTTCCGGGATCTGTCTGCATTATATATAAGTGTGTGTGTGTGTGTGTGTTTTTACAGGCCTGGAGAAGAGGCTGACATCATTTACTTCCAAATTATTTTCAGGGTCTTGACATATAGCCCTCTGAATCTCTCCTGCTTCTCCAATCTGATCAAAAATACTCCTTTAAGTACGTATTAAAAGCAAATATGCTAATTAGCATAGCATCACTGGCAATTCACAAAAAATTATTTTGACATGATTTTCCTCAAATGTAGTTGATCAGCCTGGACATGTCTGAAGTCCAAATTTCGCACTAAACCTACAAGGCTAATGTTGCTAACAGACACTGTCTGTCAGAGAGAGTCTATAGTCACCCAAGTAGAATTTTCCTAGCCCTCAGCCCACTCAGACTATTTCCAGGTCTCAAAAAAGAGCACCAAGTAGTTTTATTACCTTAAAGTTATGCTTCAATATCATTGTGCTTCCTCACCGGGCTGTAATAGGGAGAATGGAGCCTTAGTTGTTGCTATTCCATGCTCAGCACTGCATAAACTGCACTATGTAAATTTTGGAGGAGAGTAGGGAAGGGAAGACCAATGGGCAGTTTCAGGTAATTGTGGCACCCTGATAATGTGTATGGGTTATGGGTGTAAATATTTAACAAATACACCCATAATTATGCAAATAATTAACATGTAAATATTATGTAAATATGTGAAAATGTCTCAAAAGTGGACACTGAATCTCTGACACCTCCAGGCCACTAGGTGTCAGTATAACAGAGGAAGCACTGAAGAAATACAAAACTCATCATATAATCAACCTCATGGATTTTCAGAGCTAAGCAGGTTCAGACTATAACTGGAATGGGAGACTGGGTGGCTGCTGAAAGTGGGGTTGTTGGGACCAACAGGGGGCGCTGTCCCTGTGGTCTCTGTGGATCCCATTGCCTGAGTGCAGTGACAGGAACACTGTACTGAATGAACATCACCATCCACCGAGGTCCTGTCTCTTTGAAGTAATACAAGACCCCTGGACATTCCTGAAAAGTCTACGTCTGTCCCAGATGTCCAGCTAAATCTGGCAGTGTGGTCACTTCTGTCTTCCTCCTCATCCCCATCTCCAAAAAACCGGTTCTCTAACAGAAATATCAGATGAGACACGACGTGAGATGTTAGGTTTTGAAACATGATTCTACATAGGTGTTATTGCACGTGTTGTCGATAATCGCTTCTTCACTGAGGGCTGGAGATCGAGGCGCTTGGACCACTACTGCAGCACTATTACCATTTCCTGTTTCTGTAGAGACGGAGTCCAGAGGGAGCTCAGCAAATGGAGAGCTGGCATCCAGCAAGATCTCACGAGCCAACACACACCAAGGGGAGAGGAGAAAAAAATAATATGGCGATCCAGCAGTGAAAACAATTCCCAGCAATTCCAATGAGGCAATGTGTTTAAAGTTCTACAACCAGGGTTTTTCACTGGTGCCTGTGACGGTGTTTATGCTGGAGGTGGTGAAGTGGATTTAACTCCATTGTATTATGTAAGACTTGACCAAATGCTTTGTGTCACTGCCACCTGTTTGGAACCACTGCCAGGTCCTTTCTTAACACCGTTGCCATAATATTTACCACTGAATATTTATGTGGCATCTTCCTACAATGTTAAAAATAGCATGGCTCCACCCTCTCTGGTAGAGATGTGCAATCACATGCAACTCGTAAGATGCTATTTAAGGAAAATCTGTTACCTCTGTGAGGCTGTTATTCAGGTACCATGCCCATCCTGGTGATCCTCTTTATCCCTCAAATCAAACAGCATGATCAAATTTAATGTGGGGTGTGTTGTAGTTGGCATAAGTGACAGACATGGGTTAGGGTTCTCCTCTAAGTGTGTTTAGCTGTCTGATGTTAATGCTGAGGTGGTGAAATTAAGGTAATCCCTTGATATTATGTAAGCCTTGAGCATACACTTGGTGTGTGCTACTCTGCACACTTTGAGGAGGGAACTAACTCCTATTAACTCATAAAACACACAGGTACTGAAACCTGGGTATGATCCATGTGTGAAGGCCCAGAAAAGTAAATAAATGAATTTGACGCCAACAGATTTCTATTAGATCTTATGATGAAAATGCTAATATGGCTAACAAAAGGTTATGGTCTTTTCTTCCTCTTTATAAAAGAGAGTGGAACTCGTTTGCTATCTAGACATAAAAAGCATGTGGGTTCCTGTGCTTTTAAATGCTGTGAGAGCCTCTCCAGCACAGGGAGAGGGCTTGGGTATGAGATAAGTATATTAATTTTTCATACCTGTCCCCAAACTGGTGACCACAGAAAAAACTCACATGACTGAAACCCAAGGACGGTAGTTACCCATAAAAACATGACCTCATGGGGTAGTGTAGTGGATAATACCCCTAGCTCAGGTAACTGCACCATGCTACAACATTACGAACACATAAGCACAGCTCCAAACTCTGCATTGACCAACGTCCATATTGTGATTCTGTTGTAAGCCGCTCTGGATAAGAACATCTGCCAAATGCCATAAATATAAATGTGTGTAACATCTGTAAAGAGCCTGAAAGTCTTCCTCAAACATGGTGTGATAGCTCTGACTTCTGGAATGAATATTTTAGGCTTGACAAGGTAATGCTCAGCAGCTCAAGGACACCACTGCATGAATGTATTTATTACTCTACTGACTCTGTAAAGCTACTCTATTGATTTTTAACAAAGGAAAAACTTATGCTGTGCAACTTCAACTAAGCTGCTCCATGTTCTGCACTTCTGATTTCGTACATCAGCTCTGCTGCTGTAATAACACCACCTGAAAGTCTGTGTGCATGTGTATGTTTCTTAGTTCTCTTAAATTTGATGACATGAAGCAATTCTTGCTTGTTTTCTGCTCTAATAGCTTGAACAAACTGAAGTGAATGCAGAGAGTAAACACTAAAAAGCAGAGAAGAACAGGATTTTGTGGCCTTATGGATGTATTATTAAAAACAACAGATGAAAGAAAGCCGCAGAGTGGAAGACAAAAGAAATGAAAGAATTTGGGGTGGGGGGGTCGGGGTTGGAGGAGTGCAGAGGGCTCAGCTGCTCTTCCAATTACAAAGAAAGAGACACAAGTGGAAGAATAGACCAGATGGAGGGAAAAATCGACACCAGAGCCGAGCTGACCGCACTGTTCAGTGATGTCAACAAGAGGGTGTCTTCTTGTGGTTTCTCTTCTCTGTGAGAAACGAAAGATCTGCAGCTTTAACGGGCCGTCATCATCAGATCCTCCGACACAACATTAACCAGAATCACTTAGCCATGTGTGGAAATGGACCAGTGTGGACATGTGCTGGAGACACAGGAGGAATAGAACGCTGAAGTCAGCTCATCCCACTGTAGCTGGAATCATGCCCTTATAAGGAATTCTAGGTCAAGGGTCTGACCCCAGTCTTCAGAGGAAAACATGCTTCCAATCTGGAATGGTGAAGGTGGTACAAGTTCCGCCACACCTTTCCCAGCCACCACTAAAACCATACCCTGGGAGCTCAACATGCTTGGAGGAGAACACAAACTGTCCAAATCTGTTATGCTAGTTAACAGACAATATTACAGGAGCTATGTCTGAAACTGCGGCCTACTAGTTTGAAGCTCAGTGCACTATAATAACACCACAATGCACAGTGTACATAGTGTACCCTACCTGACAAAAAAAAACCTACAAGCACCATTGTTTTTTGGTTTCAGGATCTCCAACCAACGTCTCTGAGGTGCACTGTGGCCTGGGACCCCTCAGGTGGGATGAAGGGGGCTTGCTTAAGCCTCGCTGCTGCTTGTGCACTTCCAGAGCTCAAGAGGAAGAACTCAGATCCAAGTCCCGAGTCCACACAGTAGCTTGCTGGTGTGAGTGTTAATATTTGTGGAGTGTTGTGTCTTAAATATCTTCCTCAACCCTATGTGGTTCATGGTGTAGTGGTCTGTTAGTAGTAGTTTTATAGTCTCTGTAGGGCACTTTATGTAGGGAGTATGGCACTATTTGGAACAGAGTGTAATTTACTTATAGTGCCAGCCAGGAAAGAAAAAAATACTTTTTGAAAAATCCACGTTTCTTCCTCCTATTTTTTCCGTAGCAATGGAGGCGTCCATATATGTCCCTTAAGTTGTTCAAACTTTTAATTCATTCCCTACCATCCAAACCGATGTCTGGGGAAATCTCTTGCCATGAATTTGATGCAGTCCAGGATAGTGACTAGGGCCGTATTGCAGGGAACAGAGTTTGTGAAATTAGGGAATGATTTGGGATTTCTGCTGTGCACTAGTGTGTACATTACTTACTGTGGTGCTTTGTCGGTTTGTCACAGTGCACCACGTGTTTATAGACTCCGCTACAAAGTCTATTGTGGCAGAGTACTGAGATGATCTTTATAAGGCTGTGTCCCAAATCGCTGACTACCTTCACAAACCCTGCTCCATGGAGTAGTGTCTTGGAATGTAGGAAATAGTGAATTTTGCATATTGTTCGGACACAGCTAAGGTGAGCTAACACCTGTGCTCACCAGTGAGTTTTCTCCAGTGTGGTGGGTTGTCCATGTGTGATAAAGGGGGCATAGCCAATGTCTTCATTGTTTGTTTGTTTATTTCAACAAATTTAGTTCTCATTTACCTTTGATGTCAAGAAAGCACCCTCTTGTTGAGCAATTCTGACTCACGTATCCACATCACCTTTGTACACCAATCCCTGTTCTGTCCAAATGTGGCAGTCATTAGAGAGAAGCTCAGGGTGTGTCCCAAAAAGCACTATGCTCCCTACCTAGTGCACCCCGACAGTGCAATACTTAAACAATGAAAGCTGAAGCTTAAAGCTGAATATTAAACTTTTCTGATCCAACATATAATGCACTATGAGTACAGAAACTGGCATTTTATGACCTACACTGTGCACTACATAGGGTGAGATTCAGCCTTGATTTTAGTCATCATTTATAAGACGGTATCACCAATCATTCACTAACTTCACAAACCCTGCTCCCTGTAATAGTGAACTAGTCACTGAGAGGTTTGAACACAGGGAACAGTGAAAAGGGTACATTTCTTGGACACAGCAAAGGTAAGCTAACAAATAACCTCACTCAAATACCCACCACACACCACTGAGCTTTGGCTGTAGGCTGTAGTGGAGTACAGTGTGAGGAGCTGGTGTTGTTATTTACAGAGTGTATAGCATCATGTTACTATGAAAACTAAGTGTAAGCAGTAAAGTCATGCTTTTACTCTAAATACACACCGTCTGCCAGTGGGATATTGCTCCCGACTGTTCCCCCGTCAGTTGCGACTGCTACCGTTCATTCATTTTTGCCACGTAAGCACTTTCTTCGGAGGACCGCTGTAATGGAAAGAGATACGGAGGGGCCTGCTCCAGAGTTTTAAAAATGCACCAGGCTTGGCTCAGGCAAACATAAATGTGTGTGCTTGCTTGTGTGAGGCTGTCTGCACATCCTTCAAAGTGTACACACAAGCACACACACACACAAACCAACACACAATTAATGCCAAATCCCACTGAGCGGTGGCACAGAGGTCAGTGGATGACCCCTGCCAGGTCCAGATGTGGTTGAATCAGGCCAAATGAGTCGACCTCTGAGGCCAGAACCCGACTGTTAAACCCGTCCCTCTATGATAAGTAACCGTGAAACCAAAATTGCTGGTTTCCTTTATCCTTTATTCCACATGAACAACAAAGCTTTCAGAGCCACACTGAGAGCTGGAGACCAAGTCCCGCTGCAGCCTCTCCCTGCTTTTAACAGCGGTCTGTAGAATGCACCATATGTCCAAACATTTTCAGACATTTATCCAACATTTTTTCAGAACTGGTAAGTGTATAGGGAGTTGGGGTGTCTTTCTTTGCTGCAGCAATAGCTTCTTCACTTCTGGCACCGTTGCTGTGAGGATCTGAAGGCGTCCATTATTGTTTTTGCACCAAAAGGACTTTGGTTCTTGACCCGGTTCTGTTCCAGATTCTTGGAGCCTTGGTGCTCTCCAGCAAACAGACCCACATTTCCTTCAGTTCAGATGAGAACCAAATATACGCCTTCAGCGGAGGGCACTGTGAGGTCACTCCAGTTCCAGAACCGTAGATAAACAGACAGAGTCATGACAGGGTTATTCTTTATTCATTGTTTACTGCAGGTTCAGGTCAGAGTGTGTAAATGAAGCAGAGTTCTGAGGTGAAGAATATTAACCAACACAGCCCCAGAAAACACACAAATGGAGAACGTTCATATTTTATTTCTATAATGCGCTTTAAAGAACCCATCAAACTCCACAATAGCACTTTATTTGAGGCTCTGAGCTCTTTCTTTAGCTTCTTAAGCACAACACATCCACAGATGATGTAACGGTTTGGGCTCTTCATGGGTTCGAGAAAAAATTTAAGTTGGTTAGGGAATGTTTCAGTTCTTCGTTGGTGGAAAAGTCTTACATTATGTCACGTGCTGGTATGAAGGGAGGTCAAAGAGCAATGAACAGGGAGGAGGTAATCGCAGGAGACTTAATACAAAAAGGGAACTAAACAGAGAGACAAGGGATCTAGACAAAGACTACTAAACTCACTTAGCAAGACTAACTCATAGAACAAAAACAATACAAAGATCTTGAAACAAAAACAAAGAACACTAAACAAGGCTAGACACTAAACACAAAGGGACTAATACTAAACAAGACTAAAAACAGAGAAAGTAAACAAGCACAAAACAGAACAGGCTAAACACAAAACAGAGACTAAACTATAAACAACAAGGCTAAACACAAAGGCTAGGACATTATACACATGGGCTAAACACAAGGGCTAAACACTGAACACTGGGCTAAACACTAAACAAGAACAGATCTAAAGGGGCAAGACACTAAACCATAAGATCAACATCAAACAAGGCTAAATAGGAAGGCTAAACAGCAGAACACAAACTAAACAAGACACAAAAACTTAGCATCTTCCACAAATATACATGCAATCACAATGTCCCACAACCAGGAAACACTGACATGGACTATAAAAAGACTACACAAACAAGAAACACCTGGGACAGATAACGAGGGGGCAGGAACACAAAGGAGGCACAAGAGGGAGGAGCAAAGGTGGAGACAAATGAGACAGACAGCAGGAACACACTAGACCGGGCTATAAATGACACATTAAGCATCAGTGAGGTCAGATGCTGATGTTGGATGGTTAGTTCTGGATCACCAACACTACTCCTACCCTGGCTCATCCCAGAAATAGTGGATGGAGCTTGAGAACTCAGTCCCGCCACTCCACCACTCCCCATTCTTCACCTGGGGGACTTTTACCCTGCTTGACACTGAGCAAGTCAGAATCCTCAGTGTAGTCAACTTCACAAAGAACTGTTCTCGTGCCGTTACTTGCTCTTCTTTGGTGGTCTGGAAGTGTTTTGTAGTGTTTCACAGTGGTTAGCTACAACTGTTGTGATTTTGTGCCTGGCAGGAACAGGGTTTTGAATAGTATTTCATGTGCACTCTTTTGTAAATATGTCGTAGGAGCTGTTCCCTGGAGTGATGCAGTTCTGTCCAATATCTTTGCAATGAGTCAGTGTGGTGTTTTGAAGAATTCTCAGTATCAGTATCAGACCTCAGTGATGGTTGTGCGGCTAGACGCCATCAAATGCTTGCAGCAGTGTTCCTACATCTAGGATGGATCTGTACGAGTCAGGAAAGTGGGTGTAGCCACTGGGAGACCCGTCTGAGCACCTAGTGTATGCGCAAAGATACGAGCTGGCACTATTCGAGTTGAATTAAGAACTTGTTCAAGTCCAGCTGGGAAGTTATGAGCTTTAGAACCTTTAGTTCTTGGACAGGCTCGGCCCAGCACATCAAAACTACCTTAAAATCCGAGCGCTCAGACTTCTGAACCCCTTTGAACTCCACTTATAAATAATGATATTTTCGCCTGCTGGGAAGCAGAAGGGAGACACGCTGGCCAAAGATTTCCAGCGATTTCTTAAGCTCTTCTGTTGAAATGGAGCAAGGCTGTGTTTTTCCCTCTCGTGTAAAAACACATCTCACACCAGTCTGGCCCTATGCTGCTTCAGACATTCACAACAACACCACCAAAAAAAAACCTGGACAAAGCGTTCTGCTCGGCTGTCCAACAGCTCTTACCTGCGTCCAAGCTCTAGATCCGCAGTCCAGCAGCTCTCTGGCAAAAACACACAAAGGTGGAAAGCTAGCTTAGGTCATCTGTGTTCTTCTTTCTTCCTCCTCTCTTTGTTTGTCTCTTTTTCTCTTTTCTGTACTCAGATCAGATGTCTGGCTGAAGATTCACAAGGTCATTGCCGTGTTAATGCTGAGTCAAATGTCAGAGAGTTCATAATCATTTAATGTTTCGCGGAAGCTTACGGTTACTGCATATGGGATTCACCGCATGGTACTCTAGACTCGACTCGACTCTATGTTTGGTCCTGGTGCCTTTTCACAAAATACATCTCTAATGGGAAGAGCAGACTTTGGAAACCACAACAACAACAACAAAAAAACAGCTCTGTGGTCATCCAGACAGTGAATAGTAACTTACAGACGAGTTAAACTTCACCCACATATACGCTACAGTCGGCTTCGTACTCAAACTCACCATTCCACCTTAAAAGGTGCAAAGATTGTGAACGAACACAAACAGGAGTGGGATCTGTTTTGTTTGAGAAATCCAGGGTCAACTATGTTGCCTTTAATGGTTTACAATCTATTTAATACAATATTTTAACCCCTTTATAACCCTTTATAAGAGTAGTGTTATTCTGAAGTGGGACAGAGTGCTGTTTATGATCCAGAACTAATCACACAACATCAACGTTAACGTTTGTGAGCAGTTGAAGTGTCAGGGAGGAAAGCTTGGGTTTGGGGGAGTGAAGGAAAGTGCTGTCTTCTCCCTCAGCATCCACGGCTGTCCCTCAGCACTCCCTGGGTGCTGTGTGTGGATGGGTGTGCCAAATGCATGGGCATTATACTACGCTCCAAGTTCACTACTCATTAAAGTTTATGCTGTAGACACTTTTACTGCAGCAAAGAGGAGACACACACACTTCTTCTTGTTCTTCTTCGTCTTTTGGCTGCTCTCATCCGGGGTCCTCACAGTGGACCAACCGTGATCAGCACACCAATCTGGCACACACACACACACACACACACATGCTTCTGATACCCTAAAATTGAAAGAAATGGATGAGCAAGTGTCCACAAACCTTTGGCCAAAAGAGAAAGCGCGTCCTCAGCTTGGGTTTATTTAAATCCCCTTTCATCTACAGAGCTGAAGCTTCTAAGCCAGCCTGTCACAAACGTTCAGCTTTCATATTCATGATCTGCACATTTCATATCAATATTAATGATAACTTGTGTTTATCAGCGCTGGGTCTCCGTCCAGAGCTAGAAATAGATGAAGAGAGGGTTCTAACTTTTTAATGGTGATGGCTTTCCATTGAGTGCTAATGCTTTCCAGTGGACCACACACTTGGGCTTCCACATGCTTTTTGACTCTAGCTGCAGTCATTCCCTCCAAAAATTGTGGCTGATGCAATCAAATCCTCAATAAGTTCCCACATCTAATGTTAACCCCTTAGTGTCACTGCTGCACCAAGCCAACAGCCCTACTCTTGTGTCCACTGATGAAGGACTAGATGGCGAACAACACAGAGTGTGCAGAGACAGATGAGCTACGCAGCGGACACTGAGTTTAAAAAAACTCCAGCAGCAACTGCTGTGTCTGATCCGTGTCACTGCAGCACTGAGAGTGATCCACCGCCCAAATCAAACCTGCTCTGCGTGAGGTGCAGGTGAAAGAGGGCTTTAAAAAGTATGAGAGCAACATATGGATGGCAGTGTGTAATTTTGGAACTATAAAGTGCTCCTGTGTGGTCAGTGGAGCTGAGAGA
>NC_089820.1:25349989-25432303 GCF_029633855.1 Hoplias malabaricus
TTCCTGCTCCATAGGGGGGTAATACAGACTTATGTTGGCAGTTTCAGATCACTTAAGGTGGAAATGTCTCCAAACTCAGGAGACGTCTAACTGCATTAGTGAAAGTGCTACAAAAGCTAAACAACTCGAGTTACAAATGAGTTTCTGTGGTAATTCAAACAGTGAATAAAAACACTTCAGCCACGTACAAAGAACAGAGTCATTTTTCTCATCAAAAACACACCGTTCCACCTTAAAATATGCGGAGAACATAAACAAGCTAGAGAGAATTGCATTTCCACACGATCCCCACAATCGTAGACATCCCTTTTAACCATAACACTTAATACTGTGTAGATGGACACTGTAATCTGTTAAGGGATAAGTAATAATGTTAATAATGTTCACAATAATTTGGGGATCTGGAGCCCACCAACCCACACACTGTGAAACAAAACCACCCAGTCTGTTTTCTCTGGGCTAAAATCAGTTGTTCTGATGTTGCTCCACTTCTGATGTCATTAAGAATATGTCTTTAACTGCGTTCAAAGAAAATATCTCTTTAAGACGATCCAGTTTTCTGAGGTTTGCAAATGCACTCAGCGCCCTGTGCTCTGATCTAGAGGATGTTTCTCTCATGGTACAGTAGCCCTGTGCACATATTCATGGATTTCATTTTGATTTCACTAAAAACATCAATAATTTAATTTTCATTATTTCTGGAGGACACTTCCTGGGTCTGAAGGTCAGTCCTCGGGGCTTGGCAAACTTCCTGTTGTTCATCTGCCCTTCACAATATGCCCTCTCCATTATTCCCCATCTGAGGGAGTAACTATTGATGAGTACCACAGACGCCCCCCCCCCCCCCCCCCCTAACCAAGACTCTGAGCACGTCCTAAAGCCTGGGCACCCTGCAGAACCTGAACATGCAATCCTCGCAGGGATAATATGTGAACAACAGTGCCACCAGGGCAAACTTGGACAGTTACTCAGAAGCTATGAGGCCGGTTCTGTGATAGCACACATGATTTAAATATAAGGGACGTATGCACCCATAGATTATGGTATTCCTGTAATTCCTGTATGTGGATTCACTGAGATTCACTGAGATTCCTGTATGTGGAGTCCAAGACAGCACAACTGACCTTATCCTAACCCAGGTGAGTGGGACGGCCTTATTCCTCTCCTGTGCGAGCTTACCCAACATGGCCATCTGTTAGCCAATGCAGATCGGGCTGTTAAGTGTTCTGCTTCAAGCGTGTTGAGTAATGGGATTAAATCATTCTGTATCAAGGACTTGAAGTTCATAAATTGATCAATAAATACATAAACAACACAATATTTATAATAGAACTGAAACCCTTGAGCAGGGCCATAAAGCAAAGCTCTCAATTTACCAGGTGAGCTATGCCCCTCCTTCACCTACGGTCATGAGCATTGTGTAATGAAAAATAATAATGAGACTGTGGACACAAGCAGCAGAGAGTTTTCTTTGGAGGGTGGTTGAGCACTCGCTCCCTGACCAGAGGAGTTCTGCAATCCAGGAGGTGCAGTTTTCTGCAGCAAAAGCATGTTTTTATCCCTTTCCAAAGTTCCCACCCAACTGAGACACAATGTACACAGATAAATCAGATGAGATAACTGACTTGGCTTCAACGACACGGCGCGAGGATTAGTCTGACTATGACTTAGCCACTGTTTTTTCATGAACAGCAATGAACCACACCCTGGGAACATGTACATCACACACGTTAGAAGATGCTCTCACATAATTCTTCCCATTACTTGCTTCAGAAAGCGACTTTACGTCATGGACAGTAAATGTCTACGTTACGTAGTCCAACTTTCTGGAGGACCCAAGTGGCACAGTGATCTAAACGAAGGTTCTCTACTTTCTGGAGAGATGGAGCTGTATCCAGCACCTTGGGATAGTGTTGTAGAGTGATGTTTATGATCCATAAATAATCCCCCAATGTCGGTGCCTAACCTGCTTTACCATCTAACGCAAACCTCCCAGAAGAGCAGAAGCTGGTGCTGAAGATATGGTGGACGTTACTAAGCAGTTAGAACTGTGTTTGGACTGAGTTCAGAAAACAATCACTGAGCATGCCTATGTGCATCTTTCACACAGAGATAGACAAAACGGTGGCTTTGTAGCTCTACAATTACAGACTGTAGTTCATCTGCTACTCTGGATATTTTGTTAGCCCCTTTTTGCCCTGTTCTACAATTCTCAGGACCCCCAAAAGACCATTGAACACTGATGTGGTGTTGGTTTTTATTACTGTGTGTTGTTGTACAAAGAGTGGATCAGACACAGCAGTGCTGCTGGAGTTTTAAACTAGTCCATGTCCGTGCTGAGCTGAGAACAGTCCACCGACCAAAAACATCCAGCCGACAGCGTCTGGTGTCACTGGTGAAGGACTAGAGGACGAGCGACACATACTGTGCAGCGACAGATGAGCTACTGTCTCTGACTCTACATCTACATGGTGGACCAACAAGGGAGGAGTGGACAGAGAGTGGACAGTTAAAATAATGACTGAAAAGTTAAAATAAATGTAATTAATGTAATAAATAAATAAGAAATTTAAGAAAGAGAAATAGATGAATTCATGAATGAAAAAGGAATTGAATAAACCAATAAAAGCCTAATTAGAATGATTAGAATTACTAAGAAAATTCTAAACTAAATAAATTATTTTCAGCTGATTTTTAAAACTGGTAACAGATGATGCCTTATGAATGTTAATTTGTTTATTAATATTTATTTCCACATTTCCTTTATTCATCCCGGGAATATTCCATAACCCAGTGCTTGATGATCTTAGAGCACAATGTGGAACTGCACCACCCAAGTCATACCTTCCCGGTGGGGGTCCTGAACTTTGTAGAACAAGGTAAACAGGGGCTAACAAAGTATGCACAGCAACAGCCACTAACTGCAGGACTCCACAGTGCATTAATTCAAAGCCATTAGGTATATTTGGGTGACCCCAGCAGGAGCGTAGGCACTAGTGGAGGTCTGACCCCGCTCCACCAGTTGCAAAGCCTCTTAAGAACCCCCCCAGTCCCCCCCAAACCAAGGTCGTGCTATAGCATCATCCCTTATAGCCCCTGTCTTCTCCTACTTCCACACTTATCAGCTCTTAAAGACGACCCCCCCCCACCCCGCCCCGCCCCACGGCTCCTATCTCCCATCAGCAGCGACCTGCTGGACGTGATGCCTCCACACTACAAATCCCATTACTTTTATCCTCTGCTAATACCAGGCCACCGCCGGGCCGCTGTCAAGGCCCATGGCACAAACAATTTGCCTTTCCCCAGCCTCCATTTTCTCTCCCTCATCACCCGCAGGGGCAGGGGCCAGATGAGGTGGAGGTGGAATGGGTGGGGGGGAGTAGGCTGGAGGTTGAAGGACCGTCCAGGAGGACACTGGAGATTTTTATTACAGCAAACTTGAGGAGCACAGCTATGAGTGGATGCTGGACCACAGGCACTTGCATTGCTTCTGGAGCACCCTTGAGATGTAAGATATAAAGGTGTCTCCACATTAAATGCTTCATGTTTCTTTCTTTCTTTCCTTCTTTCCTTCTTTCTCTCTCCTCCTATTGTCTTTTTCCTTTCTAATTATCCTTCTCTATCTTTCTCTCTCTCTTCCCTCTCTGCTTCATCTCTCATTCTGTTTTGTTTCTTTCTATTTTTTTCTTTCTTCCTCTCCAACACTCTCTCTCTCTCTCTCTCTCTCTCTCTCTCTCTCTCTCTCTCTCTCTCTCTCTCTCTCTCTCTCTCATACACCCACCACACACTGTTCATTCTGGTGCGGGCCCCTCCTGCTCTGACCCCCGTGACCCCTCTGGATTCTTCTGGACCGTGATTGGCAGCCCATGCATACAGCAGTTTCACTGGGTGTCTTACCCACAATGCCCTTGGTTCCTCCCCATCAATAAGCAGTGAGTCAGCTGCAGAGGGGGTCTCACTCTGACCTCTCCCCCTTTCCAGAACTTTCACTTTCTGCCGGGACACTCCCCAAACCTGGAACATCTGATCAGCCAATGAATGAACGCATATTGTCACTGTCCAATCACAAACGTGCATCTCCAAAAATAGTAACTTTACAGAAGAAGGAAGTCAACGTTAGAAAGATTTTATTTCAAATAATTTGGAGCATTTTTATTGGTCCGTTCGTCATGAAATTCTCACACAATGTGAAGGACATCTGCTGTGTTCAAATGATGTGGTAAACTACACATCCACAAACACGGAGATACATGTTTTAATTGGACTGTGAGGAGATGTACTGCCAACACTGTCTTATCCGTACTATAGAAAACTATGAATATGATTTTATTATTGTAGTTAAATCTTGTATGAACCATGATTGTGTCTAAGCGCAGCATGAAGCATCACATCAGTGAACTCCGGTTTAGAGAGAAAAGCTTCAAAAAGTAAAAAAAAAAAATTAAATGAAAGGAGGCAAAGCTGTCAGGAAAATCGTTTCTCTCCAGACGCTCTCACACACAGACACAGAAATGTTGAAAGTGCCCTGAGTCCACATCTCTCTTACTCTCTCTCTATCTCTCTCTCTCTCTCTCTCTCTCTCTCTCTCTCTCTCTCACTCTCTCCCTCTCTCTCTCTCTCTCTCTCTCTCTCTCTCTCTCAGTCAGTAGTGTGCCTGTGTTCATTCAGCACACAGCACCAGATAATTTTTGTTTTAATAGAATCGCTTAAAACAATTAATTACTATGTGCCCCCCCACCCCTTTTCGTGGTGCTGGGGGGTTGTGTGTGTGCGTGTGTGTGGAGGGTGGGGGGCACACAGCAGTGAAATGGCATTTATTGGACGCTCTTCTGAAGCCTGTTGGTTATTAGCATGTAAATTAAATCATCACAGCTGTTCCATTTTCAATCAAACCGAGATGGAGCGGGAGCGAGAGCCGTGCGTTGGACCTCGGTGCTCTGATTCCTTTCTGCCCACCTTCATTACAGACAGGCAGATACACAGAGAGACAGACAGACAGACACACACACACACCTCCTTCCCCCACCACAACAACCCCCACTCGTCCTCCCTTATCTCACTTCCCTCGCTATCCTTTCCCATCTGTGTCCAGTATACGGACACCTCCTCATCCAGCGTTTCCTCTGGAAGGAAGGCTAGTAACAGGGGATTCATCCCCACTTTATGGCAGCAACCGCCTTTACACTAGATGTTGGAACTTTGCTGTGGAGATTTGATGGCATTCATGAACACATTGGGGTGTTTTGGAAGGGGTTTTTAAACCGTGTCCACTCGCTGTCCACTCTGAGACACTCCTACATCATTGGTCCACCTTGGAGATGTAACGTCAGAGGCAGGAGCTCATCTGCTGGTCGTCCTCCAGTCGTTTCTCAGTGGACACAGGCTAAAAAAGTATGCAGAGCAACCTAACAAATCTGTAATAGTACAACTACAAAGCGCAGTTACGGTCAGTGAGTGAAACACAGTGTTGGCTTTAATGCCTGTTTCTGTAGATGACGTTTTAAACAATGAGTTACAGAAGACAAAGCCTCTTCCGGTCACTTTAATAAAAGCCTGCTCAAAAACATGAATTGCCCCCCACTCTGTGCCATCAAATCCCCCTGAGATCTTCTCATTTCCTGAGGGTTGAGGACTGGTCATCTCTGGGTGAATGTATTGGAGCTCAGGGAAGCGGCGGTAGCCCCAGAGTGGCCATAACTCTCCAGGATTGTTGGAAACGAAGGCCAATGATGGACTTTTCCGAGGATGACATTTTTCCGCGTGTGTGTATGTGGTCAGCACTGTGGGAAACGGCGGATTTTCTAAATGAAGTGCGTTTAAAAGCGCGGGGCCGGGAACGTCTGCGTCTGGATGAGCGATCTGTAGACTCTTTTAAAAAGGTTAACGCTTCCCCGCTGAATCTGCTAATGCTCTCACTCTGACAATGGCTGGAGGAGAGGTGGTGGCAGAGGCGCTTAAATCCCTTCAGTTAAATCCTTGTCTCATAAATTGTCCGTCCCCATTCATTACATTATCGTCTCCGCCACAGAGTGTCCACATCCGTCATGGCTAAAAGTACAGGGAATGGGGAAAAGGGAATATCTCTGCGTTTTAGCCCCGGGATTTGGATACGCATTGATTTCTCATCTACGCCATGGATTAAAGATCACCGAACACCACTGTGACACAGAGACTCTTCAGCATTGGGCTGCTTTGTTATTACCTCCACAGACAACACCCCGGACGCTGAGTCGTCATGCAGTCAGTTCATATACATTTAGGGAATTTAGCGGATGCTCTTATCCAGAGCCACCTACAAACGTTATTTACTGTTCACTGAGAAAATAACCACGGCTTGTATGTATCAGTCAGAACCTCAGGTCTACATGCTGCTCAATACAAGAGTTAGTACAGAACCCTATGGCTGAAATGTATTTTCAAAACCCAGACTCTAGCAAGAACACCTGGCTTTGGAAACCACAACAACGGCGGTGGTAACGTTAAGCGGTGTTTACTCATGGTGTATCGGCGTGTTGTTGTTGTTTGGGACTGAACACAGCTCCGTCATCAGTTCAGACAGATCAGTAGAGTTTGTTCCTTCCTTGTTGCAGCATCCAGCTCTCGCTGGATTCTTTCGGCGGCCACCGATCCAAGGAGCGTTCGAACCTCTTCAAAAGACCACAGCGTCATTTTACGAGCTGATGTCGTGAGTCGGATAAAAACAAGCGTGATCTCTGCTAGTAGATGCACAATGTTCATATTAAAAATGGAAGGGTAGGTCCAGGTTGGGCTTTGGGGACCTGCGTCAGGGTTAAGGAATCTGATGGAGGCCAGTGAAGAGAATAGTGAAGTTGTGCCTCAGAGTCAGTTGCAAGAGTCTGATGGTCCACAGATGAAGACCAGCCCTGAGGGAGCTGCAGGAGTCAAGTTCCAAAATGACAAGTGTGGTCTCTTTAGAGAGATATGATTGAACTCTCTGGATGTTGTTAAAGAGAAAGCTGCATGACTGAGTCGTACTTTGTGTTTAGGTATTAATCCTAAATTCACATCACAGGCCTCAAATAATGAATTCTGATATTTTGCTCTGATGGGATTTGGCTTTGCTGACGGTCCTCATCCTGTATCTGTCTGTAACGCTCCATACCAGACGGGTCCCTGAGCCCTGTGTAGTGCACAGTCTAGTTTCTTAAATCACGGCTTCTACATCCAAGTACCCAAATCTCTAACATTAAGTGTATTATTTTGGATCAGAAGCCGTAGTTTCATCACCAGCGCTGTGCACTATGTAGGACGTTTGAGACACAGCCTGCAGTCGCTGCCGTTCACATTCATGTAGCAATGTTGCGAGTCTGATACGTATCCGATCTAGGAGCACATATGAAAGTGAATCTGTCTTGAGAAAATGGGATTTGACATTTTCACACAGCCCAGAAGAATCAATCCGTGTCAGTCACTTCAGTCTGGTCTTTTGAGCACAGCCATTTCATTTTTGCAAAACTACAGTACCCATCAAAAGTTTGAACCCATCTCCTCATTAGTCACTGGTGGAACTGGGCTGTTCACTGTAGAGAACTGTGTACCAGCCCCTACCTCTGCACCCAGTTACAGTCTCAGACACATTCAGAAGGGAGCGGTTCTACAGATGAACTCTTGACGAGGCCACAGCTGTTCACTGAGAACCGTTTCAGGTGACGACCTCATGAAGCCGACTGAGAGAACGGAGAGAGTGTGTGAAGCTGTCATCAAAGCAACAGGGGGCTTCATAAGATATAGATATAAAGGGTAACAGTGACCTGTAATTTGCCAAATAGTGAACCTTGATTCAGTTACACTGTTAAACCTCAGATCTTGCCAGATACTGATCTTAGCCTGTCTCCTCTATCAGTCGACATTAACCCTGTCAGCTTCAGCACGTTTTTAACCAAGTTTAATCAGTGACCCCCCTGTAGAATGTCCCTTTACATATGAAATGACTACATTGACATTCCAAAGTCTAAGGTTATTCTTAATCTTGACATTTTCAGTCATTTCCTGACATTTTCGTAATGGTACAATAAACATATATTAAATCGTTCATAAACCTTTATTGGTGCAATTTAATTTAAGTTTTATTTTACCTTAGTATCGTCCTTAGGACCACCAGAGGGTGCTTCATGGACCACCAGTGTCTGAAAACCCTGGGTGAGAGCATAGGCCTGATATCTCCGCTCACGTTAGACGCTCAGAACACTGACAGGGAGAATAAAGGAGGGATGGCTATTTTTGGAGCCTATGAGAAACACTACAGGAGCCCAACTGACAGACACGCCACGTCCCCAGGAGGAAAGAAAGAAGTAAGACAGGTAGGTGAGGAAGAGGAGGAGTGGCAGAGAGGAAGAGTGGAAGAGAAACAGTGTGGTAAATCGACAGCAGCCGGGAGAAGGTGTTTACAGTCTAAGGACAAAGGGATTTTCATCAGGAGTTTGCTCCTCTTTCGCTGCAGAAGGCTGTACATTAGATACAGGAAGATTGTTGTGAGAATTTGTCTGCATTCAGCCTTAAAACATTAGTGAACTCAGGTGCTGATGTTGGATGATTATGCCTGGAGTCCAAGACCCCATCTTTAAGGCAGTAGAGATGGAGATCCACCACTCCAGAGAAACACAGATCTCCAAAGCTCAGTGCTGGGTGGCTGTTGAACCCTAGGGCCATGTGAACTTAGGCTCATGTGCAGCTGCTGTAGAGCATCCCATTAGAACACAGAGAGATGTAAAGATGCCTCTGTAACATTGATCTTACATATTAAACCATGGTTACAATGATTTCACCACAGATTCCCCCTCAGAATTGGCCCAAGTCCCACCAGAGGGTGCTTCATGGACCATCAGTGTTTGAAATCCCTTGTTTACAGCACAGACCTGAATTGTCCTCCAGCTTTAGACCCTCAGAACACTCCCAGGAAGGAGGGATGGATACTTATGGAGCCTGAAAAATATGCTAGAGGAGCCCCACTACCAGATAAGCCATGTTCCCAGGAGAAGTGAACACAATTTGGGACAGCCATGGCCTAAAGGATAGAGAACTGGGCTTGAAACTGGTTTGTTTCCTTCAACAGCAGGGAAACTGAGGGCAGGGAGTGAAGGTACAGCACTGTCTCCTCCCTCAACATCCACAGTTGAGGGGCTCTTGAGCAATTCCCAACTGCTTCCTGAAATGGCTGCCCATTTGTTCACTGCAACCGAGGGGTTAAACACAAGGCCACAATTTCATTGTGCTTTGTGCATTGGCAATAAAAGCACATTCACATTCATGTCCAATGCCGAGGACACCTTAAAAATCAAGCAAAAACATGAGGGAAATATCCGAAAAAAGAAGCTAACGCAGAGAGCATTGTCTACTTAATCTACACCAATTAATTTGCCATATTAGCATATATATTCAAATCAGGATTTACAGGCTTAGAAGCCCTCTTTGATTATTGCCTTTTTAATCCGGGGGCTGATCTCTGAGAAAAAGAGGGAGGTGATTTGCTATTTATAATTTAAAACACTAATGGCTGCTAATAAGGATATGCAGATTTGGTTAATTACTCCAGGAAATTAGAATATGAGCGCTGCTCGGCGTTGGCCAGGACCGGCTCGTGGGACAAGGATTTTAAAGAGGACAAAAATAGCACTGGCTTTTTTTTTTAAATAGACTTTCATATATTTAAAACAAAAGCGTGTTAGCAGCCATTAGCGTAGCAGCAACGAGACCACCCACGCTGTACAGATAATCCATTAACACATCGCCTAAAATCATCTAAACATGAGCACCCAGGGAAACAGCCGCTGTTACAACAGGAACTGCGTGCACTGTGCCACCTAAAGTTTGCAGACAGCCCTTATGAGGAGTGAGCTACATTCAGTTCAGGTCAGAGACACATGGCTGAGCGCTCTGTGTGCACACACTGCTTGTATAACTTTAGTAATATATATATATATATATATATATATATATTTGGGTTTTTTATGTTTGCTTGCTCATTTAGCTCTGCACGTTTGGAGGAGAATACCAATGGCCTAGGTCTGTTAACGGCTAACAGATGCCAGCATCGACTAGTATTGTGTTGAGCAATGGGAGAAGACGACAGGACAGAGAGAGAGAGAGAGAGAGAGAGAGAGAGAGAGAGAGAGAGAGAGAGAGAGAGAGAGAGAGAGAGAGAGAGAGAGAGAGATTTGTTTATTTTCAGTACTGTGAAGAAGAATAAAGCCAAATAATCAGGGTTGTTACATTGAAAAGAACAGCATCTTTAACCAACCCCAATGGGCAGCTTGTTGAGAAGTGTAGCCAAATGCCTTCTGACATGTTAACCTCCATGTTCAGCTTCTAAAGGTTGGTCAGTGTCGACATACGGTGAATACTATGGCTTTTGTTTACTCCATTTCCTGTCCTGGTAAAGAGAGATAACTTGTAAGGACTTCCTGTCTCGCTACCTCCAGGAAAGCTTACCCAACATCCCATTCTCACCGAGACAAAACCCCTATACTGGCAAAAGTTATCGTTACACTTATCGTTACACTTATATAGTGCCTTTCTAGATACCCAAGGACGCTTTACAATCTACACTGCTCAGAGCGCTCAATTCACACACACACACTGGCAAGAAGCGGCAGCCAAACGCGCACAGCGTACTCTCGACCAGAAACGACCGTCCACCCGGAGGACTGCATCAGGCACTAGGGTTTCACCCAGGACAGAGCGCCAATCCATATCTGAGCACACATACATTCACTCACACATACACACTCATTAACTCACAAACCAGGACAGTTATTAGAGAAGCCAATTCACCTACCCTCCATGTTTTTGGACTGTGGGAGGAAACTGGAGACCCCAGAGGAAACCCACGCAGACACAGGGAGAATATGGAAACTCCACCCAGATGGGACTTGAACCCAAGATCCTAGCGCTGGGAGGCGAACATGCTCAGATGTGGACATTAAATTATACGTCATTTGAATAAACATCAAGAGAAACTCAACTTGGCTAGTAACTTTAGTGGTTCCAAAGTAGCATATTTTTTTTTATTCCATAAGAGTGGGTTCCTCCTGGAGATGATGTTGTTGGGGCCAATAGGGGGCGCAGTCTCTGTGGTCAGTGTGGATCCCACCACACGAGTAAACAGAGAGGGACACGAGACTGAACAAACTGCACCGTCCTTTGCTTCCTCTTGGTTCAGGAGTGTAAACATGTCGTCCTGAACTTCTGAGGCCAGCATTAATGTAACACCGTGACTAAATCTGCCACTGTGGTCTCTTAATCATCCTCTCTGCCTTATATCTGATGTGTGGTGAGTGCACGGATGCTGATTGACTGCTGTTATGTCATCCAGGTGAAGCCTGCATGTGGATGAGGTGATTCCCTAATATCCCAAAGAATGTGAATACATTTTGAAGGTCTAGAGCTAAACATACCATCGCTGTCCCGAGAAAAATACGAAAAACCTTTTACAACAGAAGCCAATGTAATAGACTTTATTCCAAGTAATTTTAGAGCATTCCCATTGGTCCATTCATCATGAAAGCTGCTGTGTTCATATGATGTAATAAACTAAACATCCACAAACAGAGATGTGTTAAAAACATGTTGGGAAAAGTGTGACATTACCCTTTAAACCTGTACTTGTCTCCAGTCTTTTAATTATTCCCCAAGAGTTACAAGACTTTCCGCCGTGGCTGGATAGCTAAATACGTGCGGCGTTGGAAGTTGTTGATTTCCTTCTGGCAGAGTCTGAGCCACATTCGTCCCTGGCATGAGCCAAAGCGCTGAACCGAGGTTGAGAGTCTGGATCTATATGTTGATATATTCGAGATGCTGTACTCAGGCCTATTTCACACACTCCACACGACTGTACATAAAGCAGCCAGGGGTCTTCAAGGCTCCCCTGAATCACACGTCGTAGCTGGAAAAAATAAAACAGCTTAGAAAAAACAAGCCAGCAGCAAACATATCTGCTACTTATCCGATCATGTTTATCGGACCGGACCGTGCTTTACGAGTTCATTTTCCGGCTCTGCGCAACCGGACAAAGACGCTCCGCCGTTCTTTATTGTAGCATCACCAAACAATCAATGGCTGGAGATGTAGCGGGATGTTATTGCAGCCTAGTTCACATTTGATCTACGGTTAGTGGGAGTGGGGAATGGGACACAGCCGTGAAGCAGAGACCTTTCGTTTCTCCAACGAGTCTCACTTGATCTCCACCAATGGGCTTCCACAGCGGTTTAGTGTAATGACACTGTCACTGTGGTGAAGAGAGATAGGAGGCAAGGGTAATGGAACACACACACACACACACACACGCACACACACACACAGACACACACACACACAGCACCTCTGAGGGAGTGTTATGGGCACTCCCACACACTCCATCTGTGCTGGCTGCTTGTCTGTGCGTCTGCATGTTGACTCCACTCTTTGGCTGCGTTCCACTCCGAAACCAGAATAAAACTGAACTCTGTTAATAGAAAAAAATATATATAACAGCAACCACTGACTCAGATCAGCTCAGGAGAACTTGGAGCACTTCAGGAGAACTCAGAGATCTTCAGGAGAACTCTGTGAACTTTAATGCCACCTACTAACTTTGGGTCTGTGTGAGGAAGCCCGTGGAGACATGGGGATAAGGCGAGAATCAAACCTGGGGCCCTGAGATTTACGTGGAGGCTGGGGGGGTAACACCCAGAGGAAAGTGTTATTGCTCATAGGGCATTATTGTGATTGAATGAAACAACGAGACATAAAGGAGACATCAGACGTGAGAATGATAAATTAAAGGAAAGGTGAGTTCATCTGGCAAATACGAGCACAGTTTGTGTCTTTCCTGATATCTCCACTAAAGCTCAGCTAGAGGAAAATGTGAAATTAACTTGAGACATATTTGAGCGGCAAGAGATGTATCATCTTTGGGTTTCTATCTGATCTCATTGTTGTCGAGGAGAAACTACGGAGATATCAAGTAGATCTCCTTTTTGATTTTTCTTTCCTCTGGGTTGGTCAATGAGCCAGTGCTAGGGACTGAACCCGTGGTCTCCTCTGGTCTCCAGACAATAGAACCATCATTCAGACCACTCCAGATCCCAAACTAGCCTTTCATATTGGGTATTGAATCCCGTTCTTCCAAAGTCAAGCCCCAGGAGTGTGAACTGACATCCTGCCCACCTTCAAACACTCGTACACACACCATCAACCCCTCTGCCCATCACCCTCCACTCCCCCCACACCCCTCTCCATCTCTGATGTCACATGCAACATTGATCGTCTGTTCTATTACATTTATTAGGGAGTGATAACTTGTAATAATTGGATGTTAAATTAAGGCGCTCTCTCCCGGCTCTTGCCGTCTCAATTAGGGCTGTCATTGGCTGGCAGTTATGATGATGTATGAGGGTTGTGTTTAACGCAGCGGGGTGTGACCTCGCTGTGTGGCATCCCTTCGCTGCGTGCGTTAGCACCAAGTGATTGCAGCGTTAAAGGGACACTTCAGAACTCAATGCTAACAGCAGTAACAGTGAACGGCAGCGCGCAGGAGCAATTAGCATTATGCAAATGAGATCATGCCAGCGTCACTTTCGGCATTTCTTCTGAAAACGAGGGGCTCCATCTGGCTTTTGTGCCCTCTTTGCAGCTGCAACAGTTTCAGCCCCTCTGGGGAAAGACTACATGTTGGAACATTGCTGTGAGGATTTGATGGCATCCATTAGAACTGTAGTTCATTAGTAGTTCAGGACGAGTAGGTCGGCCACTCCAGCTCATCCCAAAGGTGAAATATCTTACAGAGAATGTAGTGGTGTGGGGTTTAATGCCCCACTCGTTCACACGTGGCTTGGGGTATGGTGAGCTTAGGCTCATATGCAGCTGCTTCAGGGCGACCCATTTTATGACATGCCCTTTTAAGAGAGCTGCACACTTTTGTTCACAGTGGGTGCACCTTAAAGTAACTGAGGGGAATAAATATAAAGGGTGTCTACAAATCTTTGGAAATGCCATGTAGCTTCTACTTATGTTTGTGTGAAGTGGTCCTTTAACGCTCGGAGGGGAGGTGCTGAGGAACCAGGAGGTTTATTTACATGTGTGTGATGACGAGAATGCTTTTGGGCGTATGCATGTGTGTGTGTGTGTGTGTGTGTGTGTGTGTGTGTGTGTGTGTGTGTGTGTTTCTTAGAAAGAGCAGCTTTAAGAGCTAGTTGTTCAATAAGATGCAAAAGCTTGTGTGTGTGGGGGGGGGGGTTCTCCAATGAAGCAGTACTGAGGGCTAGTTGTAGGGTAGAATGCAAAAGCCTAGAGCTATTAATTAAAAAGCACTGTAGGGAAGCCAGAGATACTGCACACACACACACACACACACACAGTTCTGAGCACTGCTCTAGCCACAGTGTATCCATGGTGTTTGTGTGTCTACATACATACACACACACACACACACACACACATATATATATATATATATATATATATATATATATATATATATGTGTAGACAGACATATATATGTATATATACAGTCACCCGGAGGAAACCCACACAGACACAGGGAGAACACACCACACTCCTCACAGACAGTCACCCGGACTAAACCCACGCAGACACAGGGAGAACACACCACACTCCTCACAGACAGTCACCCGGAGGAAACCCACGCAGACACAGGGAGAACACACCACACTCCTCACAGACAGTTACCCGGAGGAAACCCACTCAGACACAGAGAGAACACACCACGCTCCTCACAGACAGTCACCCGGAGGAAACTCACGCAGACACAGGGAGAACACTCCATGCTCCTCACTAACAGTGAACCAACGAGAGGATCCCACCAAGGCCCCCGAGCTCCATTCAGGATCACTCCGTAGTAACGTTCAGAGAGTAGATGGCATCTCTGAAGGGATTAAAAAGGTGTCTGATTTCTGAGCCGCTGGCCGTGGTTCCATCTCCAGCTGCGACTGTTTTCCGGCAGATCTCTCAGACTGGGTCACCTCGTTAGAGCAGGGATGTGTTGTTTCCGGGAGTTTGGATGTAGCACATTATGGAATATCATTCCGACACTTAGCTGTCATCATCATTATCGTATACCATTTATTAACTGCTGCAGTGTGTGTGTGTGTGTATGTATCTGAATATATGTGTGTGTGTGTGTGTGTGTGTGTGTGTGTGTGTGTGTGTGTGGGCCCAGTGAGCTGACAGTAGGGGGTGGAGTGATTAGCATGCATTTCCAGGGGGCCAGCACAAGGCATGCTGGGAAATTCCATCAGCTTGGTGAACCTGCCGCTTGGTGGAGGAGTGACAGCCCCCTGTGGTATAGACACACACACACACACACACACACACACACACACTTCATCACACACTCGCTCACTCTGGCAGCCTGTTATAAATGGTCATGTTTAGTGTGCCCATACATTGTTTCTGTATTCTATGATATACACAGTGCTGAAGCTCTGTATTCCATTTTCAGAACTGTCCACTGTATGGTCAGCAGTGTGTGGACATTACTTCTGAAGTGAATGTTATAAACTGGGATTTTGTCCCCACTGTGTTTCCTGCTGTAACAACTTGTGGTCTTCTAGAGCCCTGTTTGGACAGGATTCACACTGGATGGGAAGTCTGGGTGAAAGTAACAGAGATGGGAGTGGCTACCACTACTGTTCAGAGAACAGCACACCGACCAAAAACATCCGGCCTCCAATGACTTTATCTTAAATTAGTTAATGTGAGTGAGTACATGTTCATATCACGTATATAGGCTGTACCTATAGTTGCATGAGGTTTCCCTCCTCTGGTAGTCTGGTATTTGAGAGTAGTGTGTCATTCACCACCTGAGGTTCGCCATGTATTCGAACAGCTCATCTGATTAATGTTGTATATTACATCACTAAATGCCTCCTCCAGGTTCTCCATGTCTGAGAAGACCTAGCGGATATGGATACGATGGGATATTCCCCCACATGTGTATTCGCACAGGATTAAATAACCTGGGGTAGGTACACACCTAGAGCATCCACTCCAGATAAATGACTGAAATGGTCTTCAGACGGGACTAAAACTACTGAGACACTCCAGTAATAATGTCATTACCTCATGTCCACATGTAAAACGAATCCTACCCCAACAGCTGTACACTATACACTGGAATACAATATGAGGTGAGGTACTGATGCTGGACAAAGGTACTGCATGGAAAGAGCCCAGTTTCACTGCTTCAAAACGCAATGCTGGGTGTTTTACGCCCCTCTAGCCTACACTTGGCATTGAGGATGGTGACCTCATGTGCAGCTCCTCCAGAGCAGGTGTGTAAAGACTGCGCTGGCCAGCATCAAAAGAAAAAGAAAAACAACCATAAAAAAACCCAAAGAATAACATGTTTGACCCCTGGCTAAAGTGGGCAGTCATCCCAGGACTGATCAGTGGTCAGGAGACGTCCATCAATCACAGAAGATATTCTCCACATCGTGGGGTCTTTTTTTGGCATGAGTCTTTGCTAGAGGCAGGTCCGTGGAGCAAATGCACAGCTCAGTGAAGTGAGGTCTCTCTCTCTCTCTCTCTCTCTCTCTCACTCTCTCTCTCTCTCTCTCTCTCTCTCTCTGTTTCAGTCTTCCCTAACACCAGCTTAAACCATAAAGACAAGGGGTTTCCGATCGGTCAGTCACAGGTCTGTTAGTTTGAGAAGGACGCTGACCGTCATGAGCAGTCAGGCTTGGCTTAAGTGCCGAGTTCTGCCTGGTTCTGTCTGCTTCAGGCCATTTATCCGCTGCTCTCGGACCCATCAGACAACAAGCATGGGAGGGTTCTTCACATCAACCATGTTCCATCATATCTCTAACATCGTCTCACATGATCTGCATCTGGAGCTTTAAAACTAGCCCTACTTGGTGTTTCGGTAAGGTCATTTATGTAAGATTTGGCTAAGATTATAATGCAGCTTTACAAAAGTCCACTTTAAAGTTAGCCATACCCAGATTACCCAGAAGACAATGAATATTTGGCCCAAATGTGGCACATCTGCAGATCTCTTATGGACCATATTTGACCCTGAATGACAACGCTGACTCGGGGTGAGTCCAGGTGCCTCAACTCAGCCACAAGTCCACATTATAGCAACAAATTATAGCAGCTCTGGTTCCAGAACTAAAAATCCAATTAGTTTTCTCCATAGATGTTGTGAAAATTCCTTATATAAAGAGTTTTAAGTCCTCAACCAACCGCGACCCTGAAATGGATAAAGCGGCAAAGATGATAATGATGATGAAGTCCTCAACCAAACCAGTCTGCTCGCAGGTCAATCATGAGTTTATACAAATGGATTCTGAGGCAAAAAATTCTAAACTTAACAAAAAGGCAATGGCGGAAAACTGTGTACTTCACCTGTTTAATGACATATCCCACAAAGCACTGCAAATGGTTTCAACCAATCATTTTCACTCCATTACCCAGTTTTCAGACAGCTTTTTCAATCACATACCTTTATCTAGTGCTTTTGTGTATGCAGAAGTTTGATTTAAATATTTGTACATACTGCAGTTTTGGTGCACGTGAAGTGTTAGCAAAAATCGTCACCTTACTACCTAGGAGCTCAGGGTATGTCTACATTAGCTGGATAAAAAATCCCTATGGAGATTATGAATCCAATGTACGCTATAAGTGCTAAATGTGAGACCCAAATGTGAACTCCACACAAAGTTATGAGGCAGTTTGCATCTCATTTCAAAGGATTCGTTTCCAGATTAAACGAATCATTACCTCATCCAGATTCTGTTTACACTTTCCTCATGAGACGGTGTCAGGTAGGTCAAATCGAGGTTCTGATTGGTGAGGTGGTCCAAGCTTGGTTCTTACCCTCAGGAGATCTCCAGTTCCCAGTCCCCAGTGAGGCCTTAGCCGACCACGGCCAGGAATCCAGGAGAACACAGCCTTGCTCTCTCTGGGGGCATAGGATGGCTCTCCCTCCCGCCCCCATCAAAACACACAATGCTAACTGGTGTGGGTGTCTGTTAGATGGCATATTAGATCAAGAAATTCTCAGAAGGATGATCGGGGATATAAGTAATGAGTGTGTGAATGGATTCAATGATTGAGAAGAGGTGGTAGAGTGCAGTGAATGTTTTGTTCGATGTGTGGAATATGGGTGGCAAAGCAGATGGCAATGATTGGCAAAAAGGTTTGACTGCATTTGGGAGTGCCAAAGGTGACTGTGTGAAGGGAGCCACTGAATTTGCAGGTGTATGGAAGTGTACGGTCACACAGATTGACCACCAGTGGCAAAAATCCCAGTCTACAGGAAATTCTCTCCAGCATTGTGGCCAAAAGATGAAACTGATGAACAGGGACCTCTGGTGTGTTTCACATTTGTAAATGAACATTTATCTGCTTCCAGCCAAGATCTGTGTCATGGCTAAGCAGGACAGACGATGGAGGCAGATGTAAACACAAGGAATTTATTCAAACAGAACCAGAACCAAACAAACATGGGCAAGACAGACTGAATAAAGACAAGACTAAACTGAACAGACTAAAACAAGGACAGACAGGAAACAGCCATGAACCAGGGTAGACAGAGAAACACACAACACCAGACAAAGGAGCACTCAAACCACAGAGGTATATAAGGACAGGACAAACGAGGAACACCTGGACACAATAATGGACAGAGGCAGGACTAAGGTGGGACTAGGGCGGAGAGAGGAACAACAACACACAGCCATGTGCTACATGAGTACATGGTGGGGAAAAACAGAAACGACAAGGCCAGGGCGTGACAACCTGCTACTAGTCAACACAGTCCCTTCCCAATCAATTTCTGAAAGAAAACTCTGCAGGGAACTGCATACCATGAACCTACATAGTAGAATGTCACGCAAGAGTTCTTTTCTCAGTCCTGCTCACAAAGTCGCTTTGTTACAATAGCGAAGAGACACAAAAACTGAACTGCTCATGACTGAAAAGGTGTGATCTAGTCAGATGAATCTTGTCTCCCCCGTATGTGAATGATACTAGACGTCATGTTCATCCAAGGTCTCATGCAGTTTTGGAAGGTGTGGTTCAAGCTGGAGGAGTCTCTGATGTTCTGGGGCTGTTTAATTAAACAGAAATGGGTTTTTGGTTGAGGTGACAGTAGGACTCAGACTGTCGGGATCCGCACACACCACAGGGACAGTGCCTTCTTTTGGCCTCACAACATGACCTCCAGCAGCCACCCAAGCTTTCCTAGGAGGCTTCCCTTCTGAGCACTGGCCAAACCTTCTTAGCTGCATTGGATCTGCATGTTCTTGTGTTCAGTTGCAGCGCCTGCAGTCTATTTCTGACTGTTTGATTGCGTTAAACTTTAACCACAAGCAAAACAATCGAAACGCTCCAAAAATGACATTAAATCACACAGAGAAGTTAAGAACCTCCTCTAACAAACGTTTTCAGAGGTACAAATTTGGTTCCTACACTGACAACTACGGTCCTCTTTGTCGTCCGTTGCGGTGTTGACAGAGTTGTGTATCTTTTATTCGCAGCGTCTCTCTTCAGACACATGTCAGTGTGTTTAAATCGTCGCTGTTACTCGACTCCATTTGTGTTGGTCCTGTTTTGAAGTGGAACGCAGGGATCAGCATCAAAGCCCCTGACGAGTTCAAGCAGCCGAAACAAAACAACTGTAAAAGTGCTTTATTTCTGGAGTTGATCATAGAACCGGAGGGGGGTTAGAGATGCGCCGGAGGTTACGGGAGCTTTAAAACCTGCTCTCTTTGTGGTTCTCGTCTCTCGATGATGTCGTCTCTTTGTCAAGAGCTTCACAGGATTCAAAACCCTCTATAATTTCATGAAATTTTGAAAAAGCTTTATCTTTTTCCATTTAAAATCTCACAAAGACTGGAACCTGTTATTATTACCTTGATCATCAAGTGCAGTCTTCGAGAAACTTTTTGTAGGCACCATAAAAAAAGTCTTGGATGGAATAAAGTCCACCAGCATTGGCACGTAGGGCAGTGGAACGGCATTCTCTGGAGCGATGGAGCTCCATCCAGTACCTCTGAGATGAGCTGGAGTTCTGTTTGTGATCCAGCGCTGGTGACTGATATTCTCATGACTGAATGCCATCAAATCCTCATCACAATATTCCAGCATCTGTGTAAAGCCTTCAGAGGAGTAAGAAGCTGTGACTTCACTGAAGGGACAAACTCCTGGTTGATAGCTTTCATTTTAGAAGACACGTGGGATGAGCTGCCGTCCACAGAGTTGTTTCCAGCAGTGGGAGAAAGTACAGAACACGTGGCGTACGGAGTGTGATTTATTCCTGAGATAATGAACACAACCACACAGTGCTCTGCACAATCTGCATTCCTCTTTCCCTCTTTCTGCTTCCTTTTCCTGCCTCTCTCCGGGTGAAATCATTATAGTCATAGAGACTGATATCCAGTGTGTGTGTGTGTGTGTGTCTGTGTGTGTGTGTGTGTGTGTGTACCAGGAATATATCACATTGGTCCAAAACCGTTCACACATTAGGACTTCTGTTACTTGTGTGATGCATGATGTATGTGAATTATTATTTTTTAAAGTGAAGAGATGTTAACGTTAGAGTTAGTGAAAAGTTAAAGCAACATTAGGGAAGATTTGTTCCTGGGCTATCCCTACAGTTACAGAGCACAATTTAGTGTAAGTGTAATAAAAGAACTGTCCTGAAATTAAAAGTTGTGGGGGGAGAGTTCTAACCTCCTTTAAAAGTTACATAGCGCAGTCTCTGTAGTGCTGAACTAGGAGTGGCAGTGATAGAGGCTCTAATCTCTCTGTTACAGCTCATCTGAACAGCACAATGATTTATAAGCTTTAATTTTAAGGTAAAAATACTACCTAGTGTTCCTTTAAGTGTAGAGTAATGGTCAGTGTAAGGTTAGGGTAGGGTTTGACTAGTATAACATAAGGTTAAGTGTCAACAAAATGAATAAATGTCCATGTAGTTGTCCCAGAATAAATGAAATGTACTGTGTGTGTGTGTGTGTGTGTAAGTGTTATGTGGGGGGAAAATAAAAAAATAACATGTTTCCATTATTCATGAGCTGATATTATTTAACAGATTTATCTCTCTTTAGTGGGTTGCCTTATGTATGTATTTATTTATTCATTCATTCATTCATTCATGTGTTATTTCAAACAGATCTTCAAACTCTCACACACACATAGCCTTTCCCATGCATTTTCCTGGCAGTGTATCAGGACAGGTTTAGACCTGGCTCATTTTCAGCTTGTGTTAACATGGGCAGCTCAATCCAGTTTCAACAGATCAACAGTGTGAACAGAACAAACCAGCAGCAAATACGACTTCACTCTGATCTCATTCAAACCACTAACTGTACATAGGGGATTCAAAATCTGATTCTAATCTGACCTCTGAACATGGCTCAATCATTCGTTCAATCATTTCTCAAAGCTACGTTTTCTAGTCCCCTGTGATTTCAGCATCAAAGATAAGAAACAGATTTGATTTGCTCAAAGCCCGAATGCAGAAGACTTTCATCCGGGAAAAAGACCCAGCTCCCACTAGTGCTCTGAGGCCGCTCAAACCAGAAAAGTCATGGATAAACACAACAGAAATGTCCTAAAACTTACTCAAAACAACTGTAAAACTTGGCATGGTGGTGCAACATAGTGTCGCTGACAAACAGCCCCAGGGTTTTGGGGACCTGGGTTTCTTCTTGACTCCGGTCACTTGGGTAGAGCTTCCTGGTGAATGCTGCACATTGGTTATTGTTAAGGCATCTTGGTTATTGTTAAGACAGCTAAGGCATTGTAGCTGTCACCAACTCACAGCAATATTACAACATGTAAAAGCTGTCTTCCATGCACTGAAATTGCCATAATGCTGACCCCTAGTGGCCTGGATGTGTCAGAGGTTTTGTACGAAAGCTTACATTTTAGCCGACTCTAAGGCCATATCCGGTTGGGATTAGTTTTACCTGTGGCAGTGGGGTAAAGTTATTGTTAGCGGAGTATCTCAGTAGTTTTAATCCCGTCCGAAAATACCATTCCAGTCACATTCCTGAGCCTTTTACCTACTGTAAAACGAGCAGGAAAAAGAAGCCCAATTTATTAATCCCATCCGAATTGACATGCGGCAGAATGTTGCATGTTATCCCACTGAAAAAGGAGATTCTCATGGGTTTTCGTGAGAATGGAGGAGCTTGAGGAGGCTTTTAGTGATGTAATATACAATTTAAGTAAAAGCTCAGCGGCTGAACAAAGCACCACAATCAAATCCAGGAATCATTCAGTGAAGAGACATTTCTGGTATCTGTAGGTAGATATTAGCCTCCAAACGTATTGTTATGAATGTGTCCTACTCTTTCAGTTACCATTAAACTGTTTATATAAGTTCTAATAACTTTGGGAAGGATTAATAAAGGCTTAGCTGTTTTCTCGGCAGTTATCTGTTATGAAGAACTAGAAGATAAGTTGTGACAGCCTAAAAACTCCAGTAGCTCTGCTGTGTCTGATCCACACTGTGACTGCAGTGTGTGAATCGAGTAGCCCCTCCCATCTCCGTTATTTTCACCGAGATTTCTTTTCCCGTGTGAATCCACCATAGACGTTACTGACGTCTTGATGAAAAATGACATTACCCCAGCTCCCCACTTAAAACAAAACCAGTCCGAATAGAGCTTTAGAGAATCAACTCTTTTATTCAAGGACTACAAAGCAATTCAATTCATCAACTCAATCACTGACTTTTCCTTAAACGACTGTTTGAAGAGTGGTCCGCTCAAAGGCGGTGGGTTAATACATGCTCAGTGGGATAGCAGCTGGAAATAGAAGCAAAGTGTGTGCTAATGCAAGAACATGTGACGGACAGGGAATTAAAGCTGGAGACGGTCAGAAAGGCTTACAGTACAATAACTAATCGTCATTAGAATCACTGATTCCATTTGATTACGTTTGACACTGAATTAGCAAAAGGAGAGGTTTGTAAACACAATCTGTATAAAGTATTGAATTCTAAATGTTTTTGAATCTGCGGCACGGTGGCGCTGCAGGTAGTGTCGCAGTCACACAGCTCCAGGGGCCTGGAGGTTGTGGGTTCGATTCCCGCTCCGGGTGACTGTCTGTGAGGAGTTGGTGTGTTCTCCCCGTGTCCGCGTGGGTTTCCTCTGGGTGCTCCGGTTTCCTCCCACAGTCCAAAAACACACGTTGCAGGTGGATTGGCGACTCGAAAGTGTCCGTAGGTGTGAATGTGTGTGTGTCTGTGTTGCCCTGTGAAGGACTGGCGTCCCCTCCAGGGTGTATTCCCGCCTTGCGCCCAATGATTCCAGGTAGGCTCTGGACCCCCCGCGACCCTAAATTGGATAAGCGGTTACAGATAATGGATGGATGGATGGATGGATGTTTTTGAATCTTAACATAAGAAATCTTTATAAAGCGTGGACACTTGGACCCATGCTGAGGGCTAACCCTCAGGTCAGTGAGGCAACCATCGTACAATTAGCTCTTGTGGTTCTAAGGGTGAAGTCATGGTGAAGTCATGGTGCTCTTAAACCCCAGCTGAACACTGCTGGACACTAGATGCTAGGTATGTACAATGTGTTTATGGATGGGATTTGGAGGAGGCTCCAAAACTGCTCTGTTGTTATTGTATATTAACCTGCTTAGCCACTAGGGGCCGCTCCAACTTGAATTGTATTATTGTTGTATTGTATTGTTGTATTATTGTTGTATTATTGTATTATTATATTAAGTATTATTAATATTATTATTATTATTACGTACTCATTATGAAATAAATCCTAAACTGACTTAACTGTGAAACATTGGGACTCTTGTGCAGAGAAATTCAGGTCCGAAGATGTCACATAGTTGTCCTTTCACATATGATGGGGAGATTTTGTGTGACACGTGGTCATGTAGAGGGAAATGTGCCGCATGCTTTAGGCATGGGACGGCAACTTTGCAGCGTTGACAGGAGATACTTTGGGACATTAACGGTTCCATTCACACATGCGCTGACTCCGTTTTTAATTTGCCTTTTAACTTGACGTGTTCTATCGCTAATCTTTTACAGATCATACGATTTGTCTGATTCTGGTTTTTGGGTTATGTGTTTCAGTCTGGAGGCAGGTTGAATTGTGGACTTCATAAATGCATTGTTACTGTTAGGAAAAGAAGTCCTGTATGGGAACAGTGTTTTTCGCTAAGGGTACAGTCAATGAAAATATCACTTCAGTGGTCCAGCAGGGGTCTTAAAGTCCAGCGGTGTTCCTTGAAAATTCCATTACATTCAATTATTCACAAAAATCTGAACATCTGTATGTTTTCCATATAATTTTTTTAAAAATAGGAAAGCAAAATAAAAGTGGGCGGCACGGTGGCACAGCAGGTTAGTGTCGCGGTCACACAGCTCCAGGGGCCTGGAGGTTGTGGGTTCGATTCCCGCTCCGGGTGACTGTCTGTGAGGAGTGTGGTGTGTTCTCTCTGTGTCTGCGTGGGTTTCCTCCGGGTGCTCCGGTTTCCTCCCACAGTCCAAAAACACACGTTGATAGGTGGATTGGCGACTCAAAAGTGTCCGTAGGTGTGAGTGTGTGAGTGAATGTGTGTGTGTGTGTGTTGCCCTGTGAAGGATTGTGTATTCCCGCCTTGCGCCCAATGATTCCAGGTAGCCTCTGGACCCACCGTGACCCTGAACTGGATAAGGGTTACAGACAATGAATGAATGAATGAACAAAATAAAAGTGTGTAATTTAATTGAAAAAAGTGGGATTTCTAAAATTAAACTTAACTTAAAAATTTAACAATGCAATAAAATACAGCAAAATTATGAAGTAAAAGGTACTTCAATGTACTACAGAGGATCTCACCTCAGTGACCCCTTTTCTGAGTGTGTAGAGCCGAGTGACTTGACTTATTTGATTGACTGATTTTTTTTTTCTCCCATGTTCCTGAGTATCTTGTTTCTTAAGGGAGCTCTCCCTGAAACCCAGCTGCTGAGAGAGAGAGAGAGAGAGAGAGAGAGAGACTGCTGGTTGGTTGGTGCCTCTCTGAAACATTAATGACTAATTAAGAGAGAACTTATCTCTTTTAAGGCCTTTTCATGTATTAATCATGGCTGTTTGGGTTTTGAAGCGACCGGCTCCTGCTTTATTGATGAGGCCCGCTCAGCTCTAATCAATTAGTAATTGGAGCGCCGCTTCTAAATAATGCATTTATTAGTGCGTGTGATGTGTTTAATGGCCGGCCCCTCGCCGCGCAAATACGTCTCACCGAGCTTAATGAGACTTTTATGGGCAGACGAGGCAAACGAAATGGCGCTTTTAATTCTCCACGTTGCCTCGCTGAGGCTTTATTTACATTCACAGAGCCCCCACCCACAGCCCAACAGCAATGCCGTTTAAAGGAGTACAAATTGTTGTTGTTGTTGTTGTTAGCATGGCTGTTGTGTTAGCCCACATTTGTTGCTGGGTGGGGAACAAACTTGTGTTTGTGTTTTGGGTTTTTTTCTTTTCCTTTTTTTGCTGGTGAATGATTGATAACAAGGAAATGGCTAAAATGGCAGCAGCAGGAGCGAAGGTCCCCAGACGCTAATATCAGCACTCTACGCAATAATAGCACTTGTGGTTGTAACGTTAGAGATGATTTATTGATGCTGACTGGCAGTCACACAACTCTGACGCGTGTAACAACTGAACGTTGTCATGTTCATGTTGTTAAAGTCTAGACTGGTTTGGGAAATTGCTGTTTGGGTTTGTGCTGCAGGATCTAAACCCATTGCTTAAGACTTTTCAGCCTCCGCTAACCATCAGCATGATGTGTGCTAGACTCTACCCCTGTGCATTAATGTGGTGAGCCCACCACACACTGTGAAACAAGACCTCCCAGTCCGTATTCTGTGTGCTGCGTGAGACTAAAAAATGTGCCGTTCTGATCCTGCTCTGTTTCTGACGTTAAATGCAGAGACTTTAGGATTGCCCCGCCCCTGTCTGTCCAATCACAGCGCTGGACCCACGTTTATGTGAGAGCGCAATGGCAAGGTTAAACGCAGCAAAACAGACAGAAGGAGCACTGAGAAATAAGAGAAAAGAAGAGAAAGAATTGAGTGAAAACAGCTATAAACCAGAGCTTCTGCTCCTCGCTCCTCACTGCTGTGCGCTCGGGGTCGGGGGGAACAGTGAGCGGCTCATTATCATTTAATAGAACAGGTGCTGAAAGCGGCCGCTCTGAACAGGGCTGTTTACACAGGGGGAGAACACTTCTGTGGGGTTTGTTCCTTGTGGCGTTTTGACCAAAGCACATCACTGACATTTCATTAAGACCCAGAACTGTGTTCCCTCATGAAAAAGTGGGGAGGATATAAGGAGGTCTCTACTACAGCTTACATACATAAACATGAAATGACACATGGCACTGTGGAGCAGCCAATCATGAGCCTAAGATCTCCAAGCTCAATGCCAAGTGTCGACTGGAAGAGTATGAAGTTACTCAGCACCGGAGCAGGAGAAGTTTAACTGCGTTCTGTGGAGTGATGGAGCTCCTTCCAATACATTTTTTTGTGGGATTATTTGTGCTTAACCTCACTGGAAGTCACATAACAGACTGCCATCAAATCACAGCAATGTTCCAGCACCTGATCTACATCCTAGAACAACTGAATCTGATCCTATAGCAAAGCAGGGGGAAAACAAGCTATTAATAATAACCTTCTTAACAATGTCACCCAACTATAACTTTACCCTCCTTCTACCATGTGTGTGTGTGTGTTTATGAGGAAGGACATAGAAGCTCCTGCAGAGGTGAGGTTTGAAGGCTGAATTGTTTAGACGTCTGGAATCATTCTGACAGAGCTGTTCGATCTTTGGTGGTTTTGTTTTTTTAGGATGTATTTCTGCGTGTCTGAAAGCCCCCAATCCAGCGCTAGTCCACCAGAAAATAAATAAATAAATAAATAAACGTCTGTGTCAAATTGATATGAGTGTTTAACTCTTCTCTTCCACGCCTCCATCCGTCTCCGTCCATCCGTCAGTGAATCTGACTGCGGAGACGTCCAGTCTGCTGCGGCGTGCCATATGGCTGCGGATGGCTGCTGATATCAGGCTGATAGGAATGTATTGTTAAAGACACGTTGACAATGTACCTGTCAAATAAAGTGCCGTCACATTGCTGCACTGGCCCAATGAGCAGGTAATAGCACTCTGGGGACTGATGTTTCAGCTCCTGCAAAACGGAGCATCACTGTAATGCTCCTGCAACCACCCTGTAACATCAGCAACATCAGCGAGACATGGGTAGGGAATGTACCTGGGGTTGTTTTTACACGGCTGTTGATAAAGACCATTCAGATTTATTTTCCTTTCTCCCAGAATGGCCATAATGATCATTTACTGTAGTTTCAGGTCTGGAGTGGTGTGTGTGTGTGTGTGTAATACCATGTCTTACAATAATGCACCCATCTAATGTAGTGACCTGTGTTCTCTGTGTTTTGTCTGAAGAATATAGTGACAAACAAATATCGAATATTTCATGTGCAGAGTTAATGTTGGCAGTTTTTTAAAATGTGTATTAATCTAAATTTAGTCATTTTATGGTTAGCCTCAGTTTAATTTTAATGATGAAAACTAAAAGATTTTTTGTCCAATAAATAATAAAAAAAGAATAATTCACTCATTCCAGTTCAGGGTCGCGGTTGGCACTGAATCATTGGGCCCAGCAGGGGGCTCCAGTCCTTCACAGGGAGACACACACTCGCACATTCACTCACACACTTACAGTTATAGATACCTTTGAGTCACCAACCCACCTACCAACGTAATTTTTTGGAGCGTGGGAGGAAACCAGAGCACCTGGAGGAAACTCACGCAGACACAGGGAGAACACACCACACTCCTCACAGACAGTCACCCGGAGGAAACTCACGCTGACACAGAGAGAACACACCACACTCCTCACAGACAGTCACCCGGAGGAAACCCACGCAGACACAGGGAGAACACACCACACTCCTCACAGACAGTCACCCGGAGCTGGACTCAAACCCACAACCTCCAGGTCCCTGGAGCTGTGTGACTGCGACACTAACCTGCTGCAGCACCGTGGCGACAAAAGAATCATTTTAGTCGTGTATTTTTAAAAGTTTTATTATTGTGAGAGGTATTATTTAACTTATGTATCTATATTAACATTACTTTTATAACATCAATAGTGCTCTTTTTTTCCCGTTGCAAAACTGACTTCTGGAGTTTCAACTCTATGAATCAATGATACCAGCAGCTCCCAGATTCTTAAAGAAACAGGTCTTTGGGAGTCAACTCATCTTCACTACATTTACTTTAACCAGCAGCTCTCTGTCGAGGGACCACCACAGTCCACAGCGCAGTGGAAAATATTCTCATACAATATTATACAATAATATTAATATTTTGATAATATCTTGCTGCTAAGTGATGCACTTAGATACATCAACACATACAGGTAATGTCCAGGTATACAGAAGCACACACACACACACACACACACACACACACACACACACACACACACTCCACCTGCAGCAGACACTAGTACATTACAACACCATTCACTTCCAGAAAATGGTCTTACAAAAAAGGAACTACAGAAGAATAGAAATACACAAGTGCAATAAGCACACACACACACACACACACACACACACACACAAACACACTTCCTCACTCTCTGCCCCACTATGACATTTTTACTGTTTGAGAAAAGTCGTAGCCCAAAAAAAATGGTACCATGGAAAAATAGAAGTACAATAAACACACACACACACACACACACACAGTGAAAATGGCGTGTGCTGGGTGTTGCAGAGGGAGTCGAGTCTGACAGGAAGAAGTGACAGCTCTCTAATTACCTCCTCACCATACACACTCACGCTGACGGAAAAACACTCACACTCATTTTCCTCTCCTCTCCTCCTCCTCTCTTTCTCTCTCTCTCTCTCTCTCTCTCTCTCTCTCTGCTTCTCTCTCTCTCTCTCTCTCTGCTTCTCTCTCTCTCTCTCTCTCTCTCTTCCCCATCAGCCATTTTATGATTTTCTGATGTCATACTCGTAGCAGTCCGCATTTCATTTTTAGCCTTCGGCATTAAATTCACAGCGGTACATCTATCCCTTCTGTTAGTGTGAGCATTGTGCTCAGCGTTTATTGTTTATTACTAATAAATAATAGGAAAATAAACTACATTTAACTTTTGGACAAATATTGCCATTCATTTTTTCATTAATAAGCACAAGTCATAATTATTTTGTAATTATAACAAAGGCTGTGTTGAAAATGGTACACCACAGACGCACACATTCACTGCTCATAGATAGTATGCGATAAGTGACCAAAATTAATTTATATCCACGCTTTTATGGAGAATGTATGAGCTGTGTGTGAGACTGAACTTTTGTCTTCAAACTTTTGGCCATGTTGTGTATCTGTAAGGCAAGGCAAGGCAAGTTTATTTGTGTAATTCACTCTCAGTCTTGCTGTTCTTCTGCTGCATACCGAACATATTCTCCTCTTTTACCACAACAGAACAGTTCTGGATCTTAATGAAACGTGACCTGCTTTGACCACGTGAATGTGACCTGCTTTAGTCAAAATACCACAAGGATCAAACCCCACAGCAGAGTTCTCCCACTGTCTAAACAGCCCGGCCGCTATCAGCGCCTCTTCCTTTAAACGATAATGAGCCGCTCGCTGTTCACCCCGACCCCGAGCACACAGCAGTGAGAAGCGAGGAGCAGAAGCTCTGGCTTTTAGCCGTTTTCGCTCTGTTCTCTTTCTTCTCCGTTCTCATTTTCTCAGTTTTTACTCAGCTCTATCCTGCTCTGTCATTAGCTGACACTTAGATGAGAGGGTGGGGTCTCTGCACTTGCCATCAGAAGCAGCTCAGAATCAGAACAGCTCGTTTTATCCCATGTTTTCTGACAGAAAGTGTGTGGTTCGGTGTGCTCCAAATTTCCAAATCTCTCTGCATATTTACTGAAGGAGTCATTTTATTTCTCAATATGTCTCCTTTAAAACGTCATTTCAGACTCAAGTTTAACCTAAACTGGGTTTGTTTGCTTCTATTTCCAACAGCAACAGCTATAAGCCTCCAGCTCCTGAGGCCATGTAAGAATCCTATTTATCAGGGGTTCGGGGGAAATGGTTTCCACATTGGCTCGGCCCACTGGAGATGTCTATCTCCTCTCCAGGCCTTAAGACTGGAGTATTTCCAGGAGAAAAAGACTTAATCCCACTCTGACACCACCATATGCGTCTTTCAGTGCTTTCAGGTCAGTGTATAGATTCTTCTGGGGGCTTCTCCGAGAACGAATGGAAACGCTGTGGCCCACGATTCTTTCTCTTTTCTTTCCTGTTTCCTCATCTGGACCATACACTTATGGATGTGGACCAACATGAACAGTAGAAACCAGCTTCCTGTGGAGACGCATGATTTGTCAACTCAGAAACCTTCGCCGCTCCAACCAAAACCCTCCAAACTCAATACATCATCAGCATTGTTTTAAAAACGCTCCACCACTTTATTACAAACGCTGTCGTTTGGCTCCTTCAGACACACCATACGTATTCCATCACAGACGTGACGCCTTCTGTCTGCACCACACAAAGCCAGGGACTGAAATTCAGAAGCACAAAAGCAAGACCCAGAACTCTCCGTGATCAGAATGTTAGCACACGTCAGACGCCATCACCAGGACTTTAACGTGTCACCACCCCAGGGGGTAGACGTATCTACTGAGGTTTGATTTTAAGGCAGTATGTGTGTGTGTGTGTGTGTGTGTGTGTGTGTGTTCTTATATATTTGTGAGGACTGTACTCACAAAGACAGGACTGTGGTTACAGTTAGTTGTAGGTGTAGCATTAAGTAGCTACAGTAAACATTTCTATGGAAGGTCCCCTGAGCAAGTACAGAAGAACCAACATGTGAGTCAAACATGAGTTTGAGTGACTGGGTGAGTGTGTGACACTGTCCACAGGTGTGAGTGTGTGAGTGACAGGGTGAGTGTGTGAGTGACTGGGTGAGTGTGTGACACTGTCCACAGGTGTGAGTGACTGGGTGAGTGTGTGAAACTGTCCACAGGTGGCCATAGGGGAGTGTGTGATGCTCTGTTCAGGGTGTGTTCCTGCCTTGCACCTAATAATTCTGGCAACTCTCAGGACTCACTGTGACCCTGATCAGAATGAGGCAGTTACAGAAGATCAATGAATTAATGAATGATTTAATTAATTAATTAAAACACACACACACACACACACACACACACAACTGTACCAACACACACCACTGTTTTCGGGCCATAAGCCACAGCCGTACCGGTGACCTACCGCAGACCTAATCCCTCTGGAGGATCCACTAAAGTGTTTACTGGCATTGAGAGGTCGAGATGAAGGGGTAGATCGTAATGTCTAATAATTGCTCAAAACGGATGAAAATGATTAATTCAGAAGCTGTTTATGTAATTATTCTATTAGCAGCGCAGTCCCTCGTTCTCCTCGGATGTGTGATTGATTTAATTATTCACACACACACACACCACAACGTGAACATTAGTCTGAATCTGATAGAAAATACAATATTCAAATATTCATTTACTCATTCTCCCCTTTTTCCCTCTGTAAATCTAATTACCTACATCGGTTATACACACACACACACACACACACACACACACACACACACAACGTTCAGCGTATCCTTCTCACAGCAGCCGCTTGTGTTTTCCATTCCGACTTCATAGAAGAGAAAAAAAGAAAATCCCTTCTTTTCTGGCATCTCTTCATCCATTTTATCAGCGAGAGGGAATTGAGCCTCATCCTCTCTGTGGGAAGCTTAAAGGATAAGTAGTGGCTAAGTACTATCTTCTGGTTCCTGCGCTCCTTTCCTGATCAGCGCCTTTGTAAGATCTCTCGCTTTCTTCCTTCTCTCTCTCTCTCTCTCTCTCTCTCTCTCTCTCTCTCTCTCTCTCTCTCTCTCTCTCTCTCTCTCTCCCCCCTTCTCTCTTCTTCCCCAGGGGCATCCAGATGTTAGCATCACCTCTGCACAGCGGAGGCGAGGGAGCGTGCAACAGCCCGAAGTGATGACAATAAACACCTCCGCTGTAACCTGTCCATTTGCATATTTGCATATTCACAGGGCTTCTTTTTTTTTGGAAGTGGTGAGGGGTGGTTTATGGGGGTGGAGGTTGGTGCCCAGGAAAGAATATGCAAATTACATGCAAAGCGAAATCAATCTCTTAATGACACAAGACGATTAAACAATTTTTCTGCTTAAACACTCTGTTTAATGAAATCAGAACGGGCCCCGGAGCCCCGGCGGAAAATAGCGCCTGCTCGGTAGAGAAGAGGAAGGTGTGGGATGAGATAAAAAGAGGAGGAAAAGATGGAGGAGGAGTGTGAGAGGATAAGAGGAGGAGGAGGAGGAGGTAGAGGAGAGGAAAACAGGAGGAAATGTAAAGAGGAGGAGAAAGAGAATCACAACTGTACAGATGTTACTTTCCATGATGGGGCTCATCCCTCGTCTCCAAGTTTCAGTCTGTTTGAGTGGAACAGGGTCCAAACCTAATTTGAAAGCATCCAGAAGAAGAAAAGTTCGTTCCCAACTGGAACCAAAGAATAGTCAGTCCTTCGGAGTGAACCGTGGGCGAATGAAGCAAAAGAAGCTCCAGAAAGAGTCCAGAGCCTCAAATAAAGTGTCACAGTGCAGTGGAGCTGGACATGGTCATTTACAGAGTGTTACATTGTACTCAATGGTGCGCCGAGTAAAAGATCAGAGGACTGTACGGGTCTGTGTCCCTTTGTTTTAACAATGGGAAAATGGAGTCTTTTATTAGATTTCTGACTGAAAATTTGTTTTCAAAATAAATACACATAAAAAAAACATTAAAAAATATGATAAATATAACAAATATTTTAATAACCGACATGACATTCAAAAATAAATAAATAAATATATTCATTCATTCATTGTCTGTAACCCTTATCCAGTCCAGGGTTGTGGTGTGTCTGGAGCCTACCTGGAATCATTGGGCGCAAGGCAGGAATACACCCTGGAGGGGGCGCCAGTCCTTCACAGGGCAACACAGACACACTCACACACTCACACCTACGGACACTTTTTGAGTCGACACACCACACTCCTCACAGACATACACATACACACACACACACACACACACACAAACACATACACATACACACACATACACACACACACACACACATACACACACACATACACATACAAACACACACATATATATATATATATATATATATATCATTCATTCATTCAGAAGAACTTAAGGTAATATAGCTTGTGTTCATTGTTGTTGTTGTTTTCCCAGTGAATGTGGAGGCATCCTGTTGGTCAGTTTCCCCTGAGTTTAACTCCGTGAAACATCAATGGTTCGTGTTTTTTTAAAAAATGAGAACCAACAGAAAAGGAGACAGTTTTGTTACAACAGTGACCACGCATCAGTGTTTATCTGTAACAATCTGTGGGACCTCTTTGTCAGGTGATAATACACACCTAGAGAATCACCGGGGTCCCCACAGACCCCCGTTCTCAGTGCGCTCTCTAATTGGCTGCTTTATGGTAAACGGGGCAGTTTAAAGATACAATGAGGGCACTGCATTAACATTAATTAAGATCAGTCAGAGTGACTTTGGGCCAGGTTCATCAAGGACGAGCAGGTGCCGAGTTTGTGTGTGTGTGTGTGTGTTTGGGAGGAAGTTAGGAGTTTCTTGCGGATAATGAGAGTCAACAGGATGGAGCTGGTGACTCTCTTCTGATACTCGCAACATTTAATGATCTCTCATTTCATTTGCATGAACATATGCAATTTGTCTTTGAAGGAGATTTGCATAGAAGCGCCATTCGCTTAATTAGCTCTGAGTGTGTGTGTGTGTGTGTGTGTGTGTGTGGCCCACGATTGGCTTGATAGATACAGAAAAAAAGTAAGAAGCTGAAAATAAAGCAGAACATTTCGAGGATGTCGAACGCAGCACGGGGTAAATGCGCCTCCTTTGAACTTTTGCAATGGCTGTTTGCATCTTTCTTTCTTCACTAACGACGAACAAAGCGAGTTCCTTTAGGAGATGAGTGTGTATTAATATGCCACCAGTTTAAATGAATCCTATACGTTACTGTACACTCCTGCTGGGTCCTATAGAGACCTATACATCAGACGTTATACAGGAACACACACTGGACTCACACTCATCCAGTGACACTGCGGTCAGTTTCACACACTCCACATGAACCCCCCACCCCCTCCTGGTACCCAAAATGCCAGTGGCTGCTGGTTGGGTGCCAGGCTTCAGGGAACTCAGCCGTGGATATTGAGGGAGGACAAAGCACTGTTCCTTCACCAACCTCACCCCCATCCCAAAGCTGTGACCCTATCTCATATGATCTGGTGTTTATGATGCAGAGCTAATCATCCAACATCACTGCCTGACCTCATTAATCGTCCCGTGGCAGAATGCCATCAAATCCTCACAGGAAATATAAGATCCCATGTATAACGTAAAGCTTTCACCACGGATTAGAAGCCAAAGGAGGAACGGACACCTTGTTAACACCCTGCAACTGAGAAGAAACTTCGGATGAGCAGTGTCCACAAACATTTGGCCACATAGCGGATATGGGAGGTGGGGAGAGAGAGACAGAGAGAGAGAGAGAGAGAGAGAGAGAGACAGAGAGAGACTCCTCTTTTCTGGTTTCATTGGTATTCTGTGGACAGTGTCCATTCCAGCGAGCTCCAGCCAGGATGAGTCAGTTTGACCTCGCCGTCCCTCTTTAAGACGAACCTGTCTCTGAAGTTACACTCCACAAAGTCACTACGGTTAAGAGAGAGAGAGAGAGAGAGAGAGAGAGAGAGAGAGAGAGAGAGAGAGAGAGAGACATAGAGAGAGAGGGAGAGACATAGAGAGAGGTAGAGAGAGAGATAGAGAGAGAGAGAGAGAGACATAGAGAGAGATAGAGAGAGACATATATATATATATATATATATATATATATATATAGAGAGAGAGAGAGAGAGAGAGAGAGAGAGAGATAGAGAGAGACATATATATATATATATATATATATATATATATATATAGAGAGAGAGAGAGAGAGAGAGAGAGAGAGAGACATAGAGAGAGACATAGAGAGAGTGAGAGCCAGAGAGAGAGAGGCAGAGAGAGAGAGACACACACACACAAAACCAGGAAACGTTTATCTCAATTCAGAAGTGTTAATTTCTTGACTAGGAGTGAAGAAGCGAAGGCGAGTCTGGGCCAAACTGCTGAAAGAGTTAAAGCTGACTCTGACTGAAAGGGGTCAGAACACACACAGCAGCATCCCCATACTGACCACGTCACTCTCTCACACATCAGTGAGCCTTGGTGGCCCAAGACCCTGTCTCCGGTTCACTGCTCATCCTTCCTTGGTCCAGTTTTCTGGCAGATACTAACCACTGCATGCTGAGAACACCCCCTGCGTTGTGGAGGCTCTCGGAACAAAACCTTAGGACTAGCACCATTTGGACTTTGTCAAAGACCCTCAAATCCTTACGCTGACCATTTCTTCTGCTTCCAGAACTGACCATCCCCCACTCCCTGTGTTATCCCACTCCTCGACAGGGGGCGCTGTAACCACTTCACTGGCTGTAATCTTAAGGCTGATCAGGAGTCTGCAGCAGTGCGACTAATAAGGCACTGTAGTTCCTTCCGGACGATGGAAATGTGGGTCAGAACAGAGCTGTCATCTTTTAAAACCGTGGCAAAATGAACGTTTAACGAATATTTAACGTGCTGGATATTTCAGATGCTGCGAGACCTGAACTCTCCTCAGTGACAACAGCCACGGCACACTCTGCAGACGATAGAGACACCACGTGGTTTAACACTAGTCATCTTGGCTTTTTGGTCCATTCCTTCCTCCTTTTCTTCTTCCTTTCTTTCACACACACACACACACACACACACACACACACACACACACACAGAGAACTACAATTCCCCAATGATGCACGGCTGTGATTTCACAGCTTTCCCAAAATGTGAACTAGCTCTGTCTAGTCTCAGTGAAAGGCACATCAAACAGCGAGACAGAGGAGTACAGCTCAGACGTGCCACACACACACACACACACACACACACACACACACACACACACACACACACACACTTGTCAAAATCCCCCTAATAATTCCCATTTCACCCTTGCTCCTCCCCACCTCTCTATCCCCCTTCACATACAGCCCAACCTCTGTCTGCCAAACATCACACACACTCTCTCACACACACACACACTCGTTTTCATATAATACTGGGACAGAGACATGAAAATGTCCCAGTTTCTATAATCTCAGTAGAAAAGCTGCAGCACATGAGCCTCGGGGCACTGTGCTCAATGCCATGTGCGGGCTACAGGGGTGTAACGCCCCTGACGCTGGGCTGTGGAACAGTAAACTGTGTCTTTCTGAAGTGATAGAGCCCCACCCAGTTCTTGCAGGATGACTTGGAATGGGGTTTGTGATCCAGAAGTAGTCACCATCAGTACCGGAGCACACTAAAGGTTGATGTGGCTGAATGCCATCAGTTTCTCATCAAAATGTAAACCTTTCCTAGAAGAGAAAACCCAAAAGGTGTCCACAAACTTTTGTCTGGTGGAATTTTGGTGTTCAGTTAATGTGTGTACGTTAGCTCTGTTACCTTGACTGTCTCAAAAATGTACAAAAACACACACACACACACACACAGAGACAGAGAGAGAGAGAGAGAGAGAGAGAGAGAGAGAGAGAGAGAGAGAAAGCTCTACACATCTGCCTTAAAGCTCCGTTTCCAAGGCAAAAGGAACTATGCATATATGTATGCAATAATTACATTCCATCTATCTTCTCCGATCCCATTCCTATCAGTGGTAATTCTGCACTGCTGGAGTAATGAGTGTATTATACAGCAGTGACAGAGCAGAGGAACACACACACACACACACACACACACACTCTGCCTGCATCCGTTTTCTCCATCCATATCTCTTTCTCTCTTTCACTTTCTGTAATGTAGATGTGTGCTCCCTTTCTTTCTCTCTCTCTCTCTCTCTCTCTCTCTCTCTCTCTCTCTCTCTCTCTCTCTCTCACTCTCTCTCCCTCTCTGCTGACTGCAGAACAATCAAAGTCAGAATATGCAAAACGTTGAATTTTGAGCTTATGGCAGCCGAGTCGTTGTTTTTAGTAGTACTTGTGTGTGTGTGTGTGTGTGTGTGTGTGTGTGTGTGTGTGTGTGTTCCCTCCAGCCAGTAGTCCCCACAATGTAATCATTACATTTTCAGAAGAAGACATGTTCAAGGTTAGGGTCACAGATACAAGACGGGTGATGGGGGAGGTAGAAGTATAGTTATAAAGTCATTAAAGACCCACACAGACAGCAGCGAGACATTTTAAACGACTTCAGACCACTTCCATGACTCTACATTATCATCCTTTAGTAAACCTGATCCACTGGCCAAAAATGTGCGGACACGTTCATCCAACAGTGCTTAAATGAAGGGTATTAATTTGGAGTCAGACCTTCCCTTCACTGCAGAGTGGAACAGACCTGTGAGGAGTTTGGTGTGTTCTCCCTGTGTCTGCGTGGGTTTCCTCCGGGTGACTGTCTGTGAGGAGTGTGGTGTGTTCTCCCTGTGTCTGTGTGGGTTTCCTCCGGGTGCTCCGGTTTCCTCCCACACTCCAAAAACACACGTTGGTAGGTGGATTGGTGACTCAAAAGTGTCCGTAGGTGTGAGTGTGTGAGTGAATGTGTGAGTGTGTGTTGCCCTGTGAAGGACTGGCGTCCCCTCCTGGATGTATTCCTGCCTTGCGCTCAATGATTCCAGGTAGGCTCTGGACCCACCGCAACCCTGAACTGGATAAGCGGTTACAGATAATGGATGAATAAATGGTATTTAAAACAAAATAAACTGGTTCCTGCATTTGAAATCTTTGCACCCAATTAGAAGAATAGTAGGGTAGGGATAGTAGGGGTGGATAATAAGTCTGTCAGTAGGAACCATGATGGCTGTGGGTGTGTCGAGCTAAAGAAGCTCCAGAAAGAGCTCAGAACTTCAGAAAATAAGGCACAGTGGAGCTGGACTTGTCATTTACACTATCCTTAAAGGTGTTCTGGGTAAAAGACCAGAGAACTACACAGGTCTGTGGTCCTTTTTTATCATCCAACGTTAGGATAGAAAACTTGGAAAAGAAAGTTATTTGGAAAGAAAACCAGGAAAATGCAAAGTCTATGAATTATTTGGATAGTTAGATAATTGGATAGTTTTGTCCACTGTTCTCACTGTTCACAAGCTCATAAGAACTTCTCAGAACTCAGAAGCATTTACACATTAACCATATCTCACTCTGATGGAACCCAGCCCCCACAGCGCCCCCCACCTGTGTTGGGTGTAACACGGTACAAAGGAACGTGTTACAAAAAAAGTAATCACATTACTGTAACAAAGTAATGTAGCCCCAGTAAACATTTAGCCGTTGATTCAATGTTGAAATAACGTAATGACTGCCGTCTAATCAACGTTCTCTAAAGGTTGAAAATGAAAGTTGAAAAGACGTCCAAACACAGACATTGAAAAGACGACTATTAGACGTATTTTGGACGTCCATTGACGTTATTAATTGGTCCCGAAATAAATTACTTGTATAAAACGCGTTCTGGACGTCCACTGACGTTATCGATTGGTCACCACTTAACTAACTTATTAAGATGGATTTTGGACGTCATTGACGTTTAAAATATGTCCTTGACGGACAGACTACTTTTAGACCTATTTTGAACGTCCAGGAACATTCCTTGTTTACTGGGGCATTGGTACCTCCTCTAGATCCACCACAAATTTCAGAAATCTTAGCTAACGCTAAATAAACAGAAGGACTTTACTCACTCAAATAACCGTTTTTCAGGAGTTACGTGTGTGTAGATTAATGTTCAAGACTTGTTTGACTTTGAAAGAAAATATGTTTTTATATAAAGACGTTTTTGTTGAAATAGATGCCAATGCTGCCCCCCCTTAACCTCGACCACCTCACCGACTGCAACACTGACAGTCAAACGAGACAGTGGCTACCACATTCAGTGGTTGACAATGAGATACGTTTGTCCTGTGTTGTCATCCGTGCTCTACACGTAAGGATTACAATGGCGGTAGATTTTTCCCCTCAGAGAAAAGGAAGCTAATATCCATCGTGGAATGGATATGTGTTGTTTTCTACATGCAGAATTACAACAGTTAGAGATACTAACATATCATTTAGATATATGATGTTTTTTTGCAAGAATTACATTTAAATGCCCTACTAAGGCATGAACATATTTTTTTATTTTTTTACCCACTGCAATTGGCAAAAGAGAGCAGAAGTGCACCATATACGGCAGTAAATAAAATAGGGGGACGGCTGAAATTAGGGGGAAGACTGCTAACAAACTACTGTTAAATATTTTGTAATCACACTACAGTTACTAACTTAATAAAGAATATGTTAATTTAGTTTCTCACATTTTTATTACATGTTTAATGTTGCTGTTACTGCTATATGTTCCTAAATAAACAATGGAAAGTATGGGACTTAAAAAGTAAAGTAATGAGGTTTGCGGATTGAGGATCAGCACCTCCAAGTCCGAGTCCATGGTACTCAGTCAGAAAAGGGTGGAGTGCTCTCTTCAGGTTGGAAGTGAGATCCTGCCTCAAGTGGAGGAGTTTAAATACCTCGGGGTCTTGTTCACGAGTGAAGGAAAGATGGAGCGGGAGATTGACAGGCGGATCGGTGCAGCGTCAGCAGTAATGCGGGCTCTGTACCGGTCCGTTGTGGTGAAGAGAGAGCTGAGCAGAAAAGCAAAGCTCTCGATTTACCGTTCAATCTACGTCCCAACCCTCACCTATGGTCACGAGCTTTGGGTAGTGACCGAAAGAACTAGATCGCGGGTACAAGCGGCTGAAATGAGTTTTCTCCGCAGGGCGTCTGGACTCTCCCTTAGAGACAGGGTTAGGAGCTTGGACGTCCGGGAGAGACTCGGAGTGAAGCCGCTGCTCCTCCACGTCGAGAGGAGCCAGTTGAGGTGGTTCGGGCGTCTGGTTCGGATGCCTCCTGGACGCCTTCCTGGTGAGGTGTTCCGGGCATATCCAACGGGGAGGAGGCACCGGGGAACACCCAGAACAAGCTGGAGAGACTACATGTCTCGACTGGCCTGGGAACGCCTCGGTATACCCCCGGAGGAGCTGGAGACGGTGACTGGGGAGAGGGAGGTCTGGGTTTCTTTGCTCCGACTACTTCCCCCGCGACCCAGACCCGGATAAGCAGTGGATAATGGATGGATGGATGGTTGGTGATGACATTTTCCAGGATGTATCGAGTAAAGGAATCCCATTACAATTTTTAGTTAATTAGTGAGAAATTAGTAATGGATTACGTTTTTGAGTAACTACCCCAACACTGCCCCCACTGGTGACATATCCTTGGTTTGCATCAAAACTGGTAGAAACGTAAGTCCGGAAGTTCGCTGGAAAGCACCAAGGTTCACTGCTGTTCTTTTGGTTGAAAAGGGTTGAAAAGTTTATGGGTGCACGTTAAAGCAGTGGACATAACTCTTTATAAGAAGTGTCTACAAACATTTGGACATAGTGTAATTTCCATAATTAAGCCAATGCCATACTGATCATTAGAGCCCATTCTCAACACTCCTCGACCCTCTCCATACGACCAAACAGGCCAAACGAGTGCACTGACCCGGCCAGTGTGGCATCTGAAACTGCCCGAGCGTTATACGACCCGAGTCAAAGAGCCCCACAGTAGCGGCTATCAAAACAAACAGCCTTAAGGACCGCTGGGCCTCAGCACGGCGCCGAGGCCAAAGAGCTGGAGCTGACCGTGAATGAGGCCATTCTGCCTCCTGGCTGCTTCTTAATAAAAGCAATTAATGGCAGAGGGGTGTAAAATGCTCGAGTTGTTGTTGGACCCTGGGGGTCTTGGAGATGTGTCCTCTTTCTGGACCACCAGAGCCATATGGAATCCCCCTCACTCAGGGGCAATAACTCTTGTTTATGAGAGATATTTGGGCTAATTATGTTAATGTGTGTGGGGGGTGTGTATTGTGTGTGCTGGAATGTGGCCGTGTTGTTTTTTTATTTATTTATTTATTTTTTTTTTTGCACAGTGTTTACACAACGGGGGCAACTGTTTGTAGACAACTACTCATTCTGTGCTCCTCCTAACATCAGGGGTGTTGACTGGGAGTGGGTTCTAGCTTCTGATTTTCTGGGAAGGCTTCAAATGTTGGAATATTGTGGTGAGGATTTGATGGCAGCTTTGAGAGCTTCAGTGATGTCAGGTGCTTACAAGCTCTGGATCGCAAACAGCATTCCAATAAACATCTCAAAGGAAATACATTGAGCTCCATCACTTCAGAACGCCGTTCCATTAACCCACACCTATCACACCCTTTTAGCGGGCATTTGGCATTGAGCATGATCACCTTTAATAAGTGATTTTGGACAATTTCTGTTGATTTATTCATCATGGTGTTAATGATGCTCTGGTAATATCTTGCCCTTGCATTTGTTTCCCGCTGCACTCAGTGACTCTGCTCTCTAACTACATCGTCTGCCATTTCGTAGCCGAGTTGCTGTGGTTGCTAAGCGCTTCCAGTTTTCAATGATGCCAACCTAGATGGGAAGAAACTTCACAGGCTGATTTGTTGCAACGATGGCATCCTACTACAGCAACATGCTTGAATTCAGTGAGCTCTTTGGAATGACAAAAATATGTGTCACACCAGACTGCATGCATTATTTTAAACATCTGTGGCAATGGTCCTGAATGTAACACCTCAATTCAATTATTAGCTGGTCTGTCCCAGTACTTTTGTCCATACATTGTATGTATGAAACAATAGATGGCAGGTATACAGGGCATAGCTTCTACACACAGAGTCACGGATCCGGAGGGATTCTCCACCTCCACAGATTTCAGATGCTGCTTATGTCCGCCCCTCACGCACCCCACTGCCGAGACTCCTGATAAACCCAGCAATTATCTTCCAGAGCAGGGGTCTGACAGCAGCTTATCATCAGCTGTATTCACACTGAAAGGCCTGACAGCACTGCTGCGTAGGTGCTTCTTTTGGTTATGGCCCTGTACCAACCAGTATGTGATACATGTAAATATATAATCTCAGGCATAAGCCGTGTCACATTATATAGACAAAAGTATTGGGAGAGACCACCTAATCATTGAATTCAGGTGTTTCATTCAGGCTCATTGCCACATGTGTTTAAAGACCTCACAGAATTCAAGCATGATGCCGTAGTAGGATACCACAGTTGCAACAAGTATGTAAAATTTTCCCTTCTAGGTATTCCACAGTTAACTGTGAGTGATATTATTGAAAATAGAAGAGTTTAGCAACCACAGCAACTCGGCTATGAAGTATCAGACTAGATAAAATTAGAGAGCTGGGACACTGTAGGTCATAACAGCAGGTCAGAGAAGGAACTCCATTTCAATGCCTTTGGATTTAAAATAATATGTCATAAGAGCTCCAGTTTAATGTGCAGGTGTCCCAATAACTTTGTTCGTGTAGTGTATATTATTATACATAACATAAGCTAATGTGCAGCTCCTCCTATTTGTCAGTGTAGGTGACAAGGGTTAGTGAGCAGAAGAACCACACCAAATTTAAACAAAGAGTAAACCAAGAGTGTGTAAACCAAGAGTAGAATAAAGAGTGATTAATGTTGTGTGTGTACAGCATGGTGTACAGTGGTCTATTACCCCATGTTCTGAGTGGGTTAGAAGCTGAGGCAGGTGCAGTCAAATCCCAGGTTAATTGCGTGAAGGTGAGACACTTCGGCACATGGAGAATTCTCCAGAAGAGATGAGCAGGAATGTGCAAATCTGAAGGCTTGTTCTGAGGGCCTTTAGGTGCTGTTTCACAGTCAAAACTGGGTGGACGTCAGAAAATTCAGAACAGTCTTTCTCTGGCATCATGTCAGTCAGGATGGGCAGCTGTTCCACTCAGCAGAGACATCCAGAAAGCTAGGTCTGAATTTTGATTCTAGATTAATCTGTTGGTAAGCAGCTGCAGCATCTGGCTCTAAACATTTGGAAAGTCAGACAAAATCTAACCAGGAAATCTAGTTGTTGTCACTAGGAATGTGTGCAGTCTTCCTCCAGAGTTTTCCAAAAACCTGCATCAGATTTGCGGTGAAGGTTCAGCCACTTTATAACTTGCATTGTTGTTTTTTTTTTGTTTTTAAATCGCACTTGGTTTGCACCAAAAGAATGATGCATCTTGTGTGTCTGTGTGAAAAGAAAAGAAAAGACAATGACCCGAAGCTCACTGCCAGCAGGAGAGACGTGTTTATCAGAGGAAACATTGGAAATCGGAAGACTTGCCAAGTCAATTCTGGATTTAAATACAATCGAGCATGAATTTCTCTCTGAAAAAGGAGCCAGGAGCCAGAAACTACACAAAACAAACACCCACTGCTACAAAAGCTTGGCAAAACATCTCAGGAGAGCGAGTCTGGCGATGGCAGGCCCTCACAGATGATTTCCAATGATTTGTTTGTTTGCTTGTTTGTTTGGCTTCTGTTTATTGAAGGTAATGTGTCCTAGTACTTCTCAAAAAACTTTATTATGCATGTTACAGTCCCCACAAACGTATCTAGAAGCAAAGTGTTGGTGACAAAAAGTTTGTGATGGACAAGTGTAGGACAAGAACAAGTATGTTTTACCCCATTTTTGACAAGGGAACACAGTCTGGAACCTGCAGAATCTCTGGATTTTAGCCATTATCACTCTGTTCTCTTTGTTCTCATTTCTCATTTGTTTTTACTCAGTGCTCTTATTTCTCTGCACTCATTATGTCTATTTTGTTGCGTTTTACCTTGTCTTTACGCTCTCACATAAACACGTGTCCAACGCTGTGATTGGACAGACTCAGATGAGGGGGAGGGGCAATTCTGAATTCTCTGCACTGTACGTAAGATAAAGCACAGAAACAGATTTTTTTTCTCATTTCAAGGGGAGAGGGAGGTAGGGGGTGTTTTCTACACGCCTCCACAAGGTACATAGTGCAGTTTCTGCAGTGCTGAGCTCAGATTAGCAACAGCAGAGGCCCTATTCTACTTATTACAGGTCAGTGAATCATCACAATGATTTCTTTAAAGCAGCAGTGTATAGTATGTTTACCTTAAAATTACAGCTTCAGAATCATTGTGATGGTCCACCAACCTGTAACAAGGAGAACACCCACACCTCTTTAACTTAAGGACAGTGCTGTAAAAGTGAATTACACTCTGCAACTGTAGAAGGAGCCCATGAGCAAAAACAACATTAACTTACTTAGTGTTCCTTTAAATTTGCAAAAGTTCATTTATTAATTATTTGTCTGTAACTGCTTACCTAGTGTCACCCAGAGTCACTGGGTGCAACTGCAGGAAATCTCCCTGGAGGGGGTGCCAGTCCTTCACAGGGCAACACAGACACACACATTCACTCACACACTCACACCTATGTGTCACACCCTCGTCCTGTCTGGTCCGTTTTCCCCGCCATGTGCTCTCTCAGCACATGGCTCTGTTTGGTATTGTTTTTGCTCCGCCTCCTTGTCCGTCACCCTTGTTATCTGTTTCAGGTGTGTCTCGTCTGTTCGTGTATTTAAGTTACACCCTGGTGTCACTTGCTTGGATCGATCATTTGTTCTCGTTTTATCTCCTACTCATGTCACTTTGTTAGAATTCCTAGCTCTATTCATGTTGTTTCATGTTCTTGTTCCTAGTCATGTTCTTTCCTCACTTCGTGTTTGCCCTCGAGTTCATTTGTGTTTGTTTTGTTATTTTGTTATAAGTAAAAGTCTGTGTTATGTGCGTGTGCGTCCGTCAGTCCGACTCAGCATTCCTGACACTATAGACACTATTAAGAAGCCAATCCACCTATCAATGTGTGTTTTTTGGACCGTGGGAGGAAACCTACGCAGACACAGGGAGAACACACCACACTCCTCACAGACAGTCACCCGAGGAAACCCATGCAGACACAGGGAGAACACACCACACTCCTCACAGACAGTCACCCGGAGGAAACCCACACAGACACAGAGAGAACACACCACATTCCTCACAGACAGTCACCCGGAGGAAACCCACGCAGACACAGGGAGAACACACCAAACTCTTCACAGACAGTCACACGGAGGAAACCCACGCAGACACAGGGAGAACACACCACACTCCTCACAGACAGTCACCCGGAGGAAACCCACACAGACACAGGGAGAACACACCACACTCCTCACAGACAGTCACCCGGAGGATACTCACGCAGACACAGGGAGAACACACCACACTCCTCACAGTCACCCGGAGGAAACACACGCAGAAACAGAGAGAACACACCACACTCCTCACAGACAGTCACCTGGAGGAAACCCACACAGACACAGGGAGAACACGCCACACTCCTCACAGACAGTCACCCGGAGGATACCCACGCAGACACGGGGAGAACACACCACACTCCTCACAGACAGTCACCCGGAGGAATCCCACGCAGACACAGAGAGAACACACCACACTCCTCACAGACAGTCACCTGGAGGAAACCCACACAGACACAGGGAGAACACACCACACTCCTCACAGACAGTCACCCGGAGGATACCCACGCAGACACAGAGAACACACCAAACTCCTCACAGACAGTCACCTGGAGCGGGACTCGAACCCACAACCTCAAGACCCTGGAGCTTTGTGACGGCGACGCTACTGTGCAAACGTTTATGAAATTTTAAAATAGACAACAGAAATTCTTTATAGAACTCTGCTTGGATTTCTTCCATAAAAACAGAGAATATTAGTGAATATTAGAGTCGCTGTGCAATGAAAGTAGAAACTGTGGACGTCTAAAGGCTTAAAAAGATCTGATTGTGTTCTACTGTTGTTCCCAGTTGAGGAATAAATGGTGGAGGAACCTGTCTGGGCTTTTTCTGATGACGGCCAAAGACAAAGACCCCAATCTGAAAATATTTCACCCTCAATCTCTGGACTTCAATCCTCTCTCTCTCTCATTTTGAGTTGCGCAGTTAAAACCGTACCAGTTTGAAGGCAAATGCATCTATCTCTATCTCTCTCTCTAACACACACACACACACACACACACAGAGACACACTCAGCTTCACAGGGTTTTAGTCTAATCGCAGGACTGACAGAGCCAATAGAGGAGGAGATTGGCCGTTATGGAAAAATGGCCAATCTCCATGGAGCTCGCACAAGCAGCCTATTTACTGCAGCTCGCACAACCCTGCTCTCCATTTAGGAGGTCCCAGGGGGCGCAGTGTGAGGCGGGAATGATTCGCCTCTTTTGTTTTGTTTTTGCTTTTGTTTCTTGAGCCTCTTATTGAGCTCAGGGAAACTGGCCGTGTTTGCTGTCTGCTCTGCATTTAAAGGATTCCTCTCTGGCCACAGAGCGTCTCAACAGCCAGAACAAGTCAGCATCAATCTGGACACGTTTCTGTTCCAGCTCCGAGAGTGGGCACAGGTTAACACTTCTGATGCGGAGGAAAGAAAGAGCTATTTCTGCCATTTCATTCCCTCTCCTCCATCAGTAATGGGATTTCTCATATGAACTTTTCTGTGGACATCGACTGGTCCAAAGGAACTGCATTCAGTCGATACAAGCAGTGTCCCCATACTTTTGCCGTAGAGTGTATGTCCTCTATCTGCTGATTTGTGATTGCAAAAGCATCCCATTGTTTGCAAAAGGCACTATATGCTGTAAATAAATGTAATGTAGTTTGGGATTATAACCAAATACATGACCACGACTGGGTTACTGCAGTTCCCTTTGCACTAGAATCCCAGACAAAAGCATCCATTCATCATCCCATCATCACTCCATTGTCGTCCTGATACACGGCACCTTCAGGATACAAATTTTGAACCATTGGATGCACATGGTCCTCCAGAATGGTTCGGTAGTCCTTGGCAGTGACGCGCCCATCTAGCACACGTATTGGGCCAAGGGAATGCCATGATATGGCAGCCCAAACCATCACTGATCCACCCCCATTCTTCACTCTGGGCATGCAACAGTCTGGGTGGTACGCTTCTCTGGGGCTTCTCCACACCGTAACTCTCCCGGAAAACAGTAAAGGTGGACTCATCAGAGAACAATATATGTTTCACATTGTCCACAGCCCAAGATTTGCGCTCCTTGCATCTTTGAAACCGATGTTTGGCGTTGGCGTGAGTGACCAAAGGTTTGGCTACAGCAGCCCGGCCGTGTGTATTGACCCTGTGGAGCTCCCGACAGACAGTTCTGGTGGAAACAGGAGAGTTGAGTTCGTCCTTCTTGGTGGTATGCTGACATTACCCTGGATACCGTGGCTCTTGATACATCACAAAGACTTGCTGTCTTGGTCACAGATGCGCCAGCAAGACGTGCACCAACAATTTGTCCTCTTTTGAACTCTGGTATGTCACCCATAATGTTGTGTGCATTGCAGTATTTTGAGCAAAACTGTGCTCTTACCCTCTGCTAATTAACCCTTCACACTCTGCTCTTACTGGTGCAATGTGCAGTTAATGAAGACTGGCCTCCAGACTGGTCCAATTTAGCCATGAATTCTCCCACACTAAAATGACAGGTGTTTCAGTTTCATTGTCCAATCCCTGTACCTATAAACAATGTGTGTTTGGATTGAAGTACCTGTAGGAAACCCATGCAAACACAGGGAGAACACAACACACTCTTCACCGACAGTAACCAGAGGTGAGGACCAAATGGAAGCCAGCTTTAAACGTGACCTTCATGAACTTAATTTAAAAAAAAGGTTTTATATCAAATTCTGAGGATGTTTCCTCACCATTTGCTGCTGTCCAGTCGGTTTTCACTCGCTACTGGTCTAATGTGTTTACGAAGCCCCCGTGTCAGTAAATAGATCTCAGTCTGATATGCTAGTCGCTCTATCTCTCTCTAATCATGGTAGAGAAGCAGGATCAGGAGGTCCTTGGACAGCAGAGAGGACTCTAAATGTTGACAAGCATGAAAAGTGATGAGGATATTGTTCTATTCCTGCTCCATACGTGTGCAATAATGACTTATTTCCGCTTGTAATTCAAACAGTACGTAAAACCTTACAGACACATGGAAGTTCAGCCACGTACAAACATACCCTTCCACCTTAAAAGATGCTGAGCTTCTAAATGTAAACAAACCAGACAACAGCCACTCCCCAGAATCATAGACGTTGTCTTTAAAGGCAATAGCATGTGACCTCCATAGACAAACATAGGCAGTAGGTTACAGAGATACTGAACAGCCCATTGTCTGTAAAAATTACACAATCTGAGGATACTCCCTTCACCACAAGTCTTTCTTTACAAAACCAAATGTATTCAAGTGTGCTATTAGTTTACTTATTTTAAACTAAATATAAGCAAGTATAGTTTCAGTGCATTTTCAGGTACTTATAGGTCAAACCCAAACAGATACAGGGAGAACACACCACGCTCCTCACAGACAGTCACCCGGAGGAAACCCACGCTGACACAGGGAGAACACACCACACTCCTCACAGACAGTCACCCGGAGGAAACCCACGCAGACACAGGGAGAACACACCACGCTCCTCACAGACAGTCACCCAGAGGAAAAACACGCAGACACAGAGAGAACACACCACACTCCTCACAGACAGTCACCCGGAGGAAACCCACACAGACACAGGGAGAACACACCACACTCCTCACAGACAGTCACCCGGAGGAAACCCACGCAAACACAGGGAGAACACACCACACTCCTCATAGACAGCCACCCAGAGGAAACCCAAACGGACACAGGGAGAACACACCACACTCCTCACAGAGAATCACCCGGAGGAAACCCACGCAGACACAGAGAGAACACACCACACTCCTCACAGACAGTCACCCGGAGGAAACCCACGCAGACACAGGGAGAACATACCACACTCCTCACAGACAGTCACCCGGAGGAAACCCACACGAACACAGGGAGAACACACCACACTCCTCACAGACTGTCACCCGGAGGAAACCCACGCAGACACAGGGAGAACATACCACACTCCTCACAGACAGTCACCCGGAGGAAACCCACGCGAACACAGGGAGAACACACCACACTCCTCACAGACAGTCACCCGGAGGAAACCCACGCAGACACAGAGAGAACACACCACACTCCTCATAGACAGCCACCCAGAGGAAACCCAAACGGACACAGGGAGAACACACCACACTCCTCACAGACAGTCACCCGGAGGAAACCCACGCAGACACAGGGAGAACACACCACACTCCTCACAGACAGTCACCCGGAGAAAACCCACGCAGACACAGGGAGAACATACCACACTCCTCATAGACAGTCACCCGGAGGAAACCCACGCTGACACAGGGAGAACATACCACACTCCTCACAGACAGTCACCCGGAGGAAACCCACGCTGACACAGGGGGAACACACCACACTCCTCACAGACAGTCACCCGGAGGAAACCCACGCTGACACAGGGGGAACACACCACACTCCTCACAGACAGTCACCCAGAGGAAACGCACACAGACACAGGGAGAACACCCAGAGCGGGACTCGAACCCAAACTTCCAGGCCCCTGGAGCTGTTTGACTGTGACACTAACCTGCTGCCAGAAATGTGTAAAAACAACAACATCTCCGTTATGGAGGTAGACCACAAAAGCCCATACACTGAGTCAGGAGCTTCATGAAATAGTTGGCCATAGCTGTGCAAAGCCAAGTGTCAGCTGGAGTGGTGTAAACATACCACTAGCTGGGCAACTGGGTTTGGCAAAGAACAGGTGAACACACAATTTAGAAGTAATTTATTTTGCACAATCCAGTTAGACACGATCCCTCTGTGAGTTAAAGCTGGTTTGGATTTTGTATTAACTCACTGTTGCCCCCTAATGGCTTGGATCCCAGGCCCCTGTCCATAAAACACACAGGACAGCCCCACACTTTTTCTACTTTAAATGCACAGCGACCGATGTTGCCGTTTATAGCCTGTGATTATCGGGGGAACACCATGCAACGTTCCTCCGACACACTCTCTTTCATTCGGGAGGTAAATCTGACACTCCAGCATGAAAAGAGATTATGGTCGTTTAATGGCATTCCTGTCGGAGTCTGTTGGTCTCGGGTTCAATCCGAAAACGTCCTGTGAATGTGCTCTAATCCCAACCAGTCCGATGCCAATTCTTAAAACGAAATGCCGTTCTTGGACTGCTTAATAAGAATTATGGGCGTGCTCATAATATTTCTGTCAGACCGGCGCTGAAATAGGTCGATGTGTATGAATTCAAATAGAATCAATCAAGCAGTGTGTAGTAGGCCTTGCTTCGCTATTCCAAACAACACTCCAGCAGAACAGGAAATAATGATGTGGAGCCAGGTCCATTTGGACATAATTGGTCCTAATCAGTCCGTTTAATATTCAGCAGGCGGCTCAGAGCCATGATGTTCCAGTTCAGCATATTGAAAACCCAACACTGCATTGGTTTTCTATCGCTGGAATATAACTCTGTTTTAATAATTCAAAAAAAGAATGAGCAAACAACATTACACTTTTTTTTTCCCCTGGTTTGACTTTAAGTCCTTGTTTATACAGAAATAACAGCTGTACTTCTTCAAACATGGTCTACAACACTGTTTCAGGCTGCAACAGACAAACTTAATTCCACCCACACCTCCCTCTAAACCCTGTGCACCGGAACAGAGATATTAAAGTTTGATTAAAGCAACACTAGGTAATATTTTTACCTGAACATTACAGCTTTAAAATCACTGTGATGCTTCACTGAGCTGTAATAGGGAGAATAGAGCCTCTGTCGTTGCTGAGGGGGCACATTCTACCCACCCACAGGGAGCAGCACTTACACAGTTGCAGATGATATCATTGTTGCACAGAATAGTTCATCTGTCAGGAAACCCCTCTATTTATAAACAGGGCTCAGTCCCCACAGGAACTTTCCACAGGTGTGTGTGTGTGTGTGAGTGACAGGGTGAGTGTGTGAAACTGTCCACAGGTGTGAGTGTCTGGGTGAGTGTGAGAATTTGTCCATAGGTGTGTGTGTGGGTGACTGTGACTGTGTGTGTGTGTGTGTGTGTGTGACTGAGTGTGAGAATTTGTTCATAGATGTTTGTATGTGTGTGTGTGTGTGTGCGTATGACAGGGTGAATGTGTGAAACCGTCCACGGGTAGATGTATGTGTGTGTGTGTGTGAGTGACTGGGTGAGTGTGAGAAATTCCCCTTAAGTTTGTGTGAGTGAATGGATGAGTGTGTGGTGCCCAGGTGTGTCCCTGACTTGCGCCCAATGATTATGCGTAGGCTCTGGACTCACCCTGTCACTGATCTGGATGAAGCGGTTACTGAAGATGACTGAAAAGCCTCTGTGAAGTGAACGTCAGCGTATAGACGCCCCACATCAAACACCAATGGTGTTTTTACATTTTTTTTTTTAATCAGATGAATCATCCTGTAGGTAAATGACTATAATTTCTTTCTAATCTCCTCCAAGATCCCCTCCCAGCCGTCCACTCTCATCATCTGGCATTCCTAATCTGCCTGGAAAGGTCAGTTTAGCATAAAGCCTTAATATAGAACAATCCTGTAGTAGTTAATGTGAAAACTCCCCCTCAGAGCCGGCGTGAACGGCACAAACTGACGTCTTCTCCACGCTGTCGGCTTGGATGTGTTAATGCAGCTATATCATTAATGATCAGTAATACCATCCATACCTTCGCCGTGGTGATAAGGTCAGAGTAAAAAGTTTTCTTGACTCATCTGAAGGTCCTGTTCAATAAAGAGACTTCCCCCTGAGCATCTTTACCCATCACTTTAAAAGGAGACAAATTATGAAAAACAATCTCTTGTTCAGTGCATGTGCAAATTTAAGTGGAAATCTGGAGCCTACCAACCCACACACTGTGAAACAAGGCCATCCGGTCCATTTCTGTGATCTGCCCAAATCAGAAAACATGGAATAAAACGAGTCATTCTGATTTGTTCTTCATCTTAAGTAGAGTTCATAAACTTTAGAATTGCCCCGCCCCCTCATGTGAGTCTGTCCAATCACAGCGTTGGACCCGTGTTTATGTGAGAGCGCAAAGACAAGGTAAAATGCAACAAAAAAAGACATAATGAGTGCAAAGAAATAAGAGCACAGAGTAAAAACAAATGAGAACAAAGAGAACAGAGTGAAAACGGCTAAAAACCAGAGCTTCTGCAGGTCACAGATTTACGTGACAGCACAAAGACGAGGTTAAACGAAGCAAAAAAAGACACAATGGACGCAGAGTTATAAGAGCACTTAGTAAAAACAGAGAAAACAAGAACGGAGAAGTAAGAGAACTGAGTGAAAACGGCTAAAAAACAGAGCTTCTGCTCCTCACTCCTCACTGCTGTGCGCTCGGGGTCGGGGTGAACAGCGAGCGGCTCATTATCATTTAAAGGATCAGGCGCTGAAAGCGGCCATTCTGAACAGAGCTGTTTACACAGGGGGAAAACGATGCTGTGGGTGTTTGTGCTTGTGGTATTTTGACCGAAGCAAGATATTTGATTGCCCTTTATGCTTGCCTCTGAGGTAAGACAAGATTTCTGGACAGATTTGGGCACCAACCAAGAGGGTGATGATGGGGAGGCTTTGAGATTCAAAGTAATTCCTTGAAGGGAGCTCAGTGGAGAAGATGATTTATAGAACACACACACACACACACACACACACTATTAAAACCCTTTATTTCAGAAGAATTGTGGGAGGAGCTGGTAGACACGTGTTAGCTGTAGCAACCTTTAAGTTTAGAAATAAATGTATAAACCTCGCCCTGTGTTTCCTGTCTGTTCCTGTTCCAGAGGTTCACACTTTTAGAAGTGAAGGAGTGAGTGTGAAGCTCAGGAAGAGAGCTGGGGAGCTGGAGACACCAGTCTCCCAGTTTTGGGTGGATGGCTCCACTATTCATCCATTTCCTCTGCTGCCAGGGAACAGTGAAATGTTTTCAGCCTTTCTCCAGAATCGTCTCCCTGGCAACAGGATCATTCCCAACACGGAGAGAGGGAGGAGGCTTCTGACAGGCAGAGGGGTGGGAGAGAGGGAACGAATACCTGCAGGTGTGTGTGTGTGTGTGTGTATACCAGGAATGTGTGTTGTTGTGGGAACCAAAGCCTGTTTACACACTCTCATTATGGGAACTTCTCTTGCTGGTAAGGACCACACGTCGATCCCTGCATCATAGAACATTACATTTTAAGGGGAAGACTTATTTAAAGGTTTATGGTGAGGGGTAAGTGGTAGGGGTAAATGTTGAGGGTAAAGGTAAGAAGTAAGGATAAGGGCTGGAGGTAAGAGTAAGCACAGTGGCTGAAGGAAAAGGATAGGGTAGGGGTAAGTGTTGGGTGTGAAGAGAAGTGTAAGGCTAAAAGTGTAAGGGGCAGGAGTAAATGCAATCACAGCGTCTCATGTGCCTTTCAACGTGGCCAAGAACCACCTACCTGCTTCAGGAAAAGAAATTTGACTGACATGCAAAAGGATCACAGGTCTGCTATTTTGACATGACGTTTAGAAGGAGGCAGTCTTTATGATTCACGTCGGACCAATACCAGAGCCAGTACAAAACGATACATGGATATACAGAGAGCCAATCAGAACGCACTGGCAGTGAGGCCAGAACAGCGCACTCAAAGTATCAGACTCTCCATCAACTGGTCCGCGAATGGTCTGTGGCTGAGGCTAATGCAATCATAATGGCTTAGTGTTAGGGGTAAGGTTTACATTAAGGGGAAGAGTTAAAGGAAGGGATAAGAGTAGGGGCTAAGATCCCTTCCACACGAACCCTGTCCATGGAGATGGAGATTTTATGAACTCTCACGTAAGTGGCGTTGTGTTCACAACGAAACAGAGCTTTTCGAAAAAATTGAGATCACACAACATTCCTCTTTCTGGATTGAAACAAATAGCTCCTCATTCCATATTAAATTGCAAAAATTCACAAAACTACAATGAATACACGCAGACAGCACTAGATTTCAGATTCTCACATAAGAATAAATATAAATAATAAGATCTAGATTCAGTAATATCATAGGGAGTATGTAATGATTTAAACCTGTTTCTCTCATGCTTCTTGATGTTTTGATGTCTCTCTTATAATAATGTTAGGAGGTACTATGGCCCCCTACTGGACTGGAAACATAATGCAACTATTTTCATATTTTTTCTTTTTTAATCTCAGTTTTAAGGAATTTCTAGATACGTTTGGATGGGGTCTAAGAATCAGGGGTAAGGGGTAGGGATAAGGGTAAGACTAAGAGTTCAAGTGAGGGGTAAGTGTAAGAGGTAAGGGGTAGAGATTAAGGTAAGAATTAAAGGAAGGTTTAAGCTGGAAGCTAAAAAATACATAAATGAATTATAATAGTTTTCTTGTGATGGACTGAAGAATTAATGAAGGAAATTTCATTTTGGAGTGTGTCTCTGGGTCTGGTCTGAAACCCGAAAGCAGGGGAACACACCTGTGTTAGTAACTTTACTATAAAGAAAAAAAAATAGCTACTGCTAAATCCATTATAGGATTTTTTTTTTTTTTTGATTGGTGGACGGCTGTTCCAATTGCCATCATAGTGACTTTTATGCCATTTCTGAGAAAGGACGTGACACCATCTTTGATCAGTGCAGTTCAAACAGATTTGGGAATGGCCACCGTTCATTCAGGAATTGATTTTGATCTTCAGGGTTTTTAAAATGGAGGTTCGGGAGGTGGGTAATTTTGGTCAGCCTCTCTGTAATACGGCTGGTGTGTTTGTGGTGTGTACTTGGTGGTGTGTTCTCCCTCTGTCTGCGTGGGTTTCCTCCGGGTGACTGTCTGTGAGGAGTGTGGTGTGTTTTCTCTGTGTCTGCGTGGGTTTCCTCTGGGTGACTGTCTGTGAGGAGTGTGGTGTGTTTTCTCTGTGTCTGCGTGGGTTTCCTCTGGGTGACTGTCTGTGAGGAGTGTGGTGTGTTTTCTCTGTGTCTGCGTGGGTTTCCTCTGGGTGACTGTCTGTGAGGAGTGTGGTGTGTTTTCACTGTGTCTGCGTGGGTTTCCTCTGGGTGACTGTCTGTGAGGAGTGTGGTGTGTTTTCTCTGTGTCTGCGTGGGTTTCCTCTGGGTGACTGTCTGTGAGGAGTGTGGTGTGTTTTCTCTGTGTCTGCGTGGGTTTCCTCTGGGTGACTGTCTGTGAGGAGTGTGGTGTGTTTTCACTGTGTCTGCGTGGGTTTCCTCTGGGTGACTGTCTGTGAGGAGTGTGGTGTGTTTTCTCTGTGTCTGCGTGGGTTTCCTCTGGGTGACTGTCTGTGAGGAGTGTGGTGTGTTTTCTCTGTGTCTGCGTGGGTTTCCTCTGGGTGACTGTCTGTGAGGAGTGTGGTGTGTTTTCTCTGTGTCTGCGTGGGTTTCCTCTGGGTGACTGTCTGTGAGGAGTGTGGTGTGTTTTCTCTGTGTCTGCGTGGGTTTCCTCTGGGTGACTGTCTGTGAGGAGTGTGGTGTGTTTTCTCTGTGTCTACGTGGGTTTCCTCTGGGTGACTGTCTGTGAGGAGTGTGGTGTGTTTTCTCTGTGTCTGCGTGGGTTTCCTCTGGGTGACTGTCTGTGAGGAGTGTGGTGTGTTTTCTCTGTGTCTACGTGGGTTTCCTCTGGGTGACTGTCTGTGAGGAGTGTGGTGTGTTTTCTCTGTGTCTGCGTGGGTTTCCTCTGGGTGACTGTCTGTGAGGAGTGTGGTGTGTTTTCTCTGTGTCTGCGTGGGTTTCCTCTGGGTGACTGTCTGTGAGGAGTGTGGTGTGTTTTCTCTGTGTCTGCGTGGGTTTCCTCTGGGTGACTGTCTGTGAGGAGTGTGGTGTGTTTTCTCTGTGTCTGCGTGGGTTTCCTCCGGGTGAATGTCTGTGAGGAGTGTGGTGTGTTTTCTCTGTGTCTGCCTGGGTTTCCTCTGGGTGACTGTCTGTGAGGAGTGTGGTGTGTTCTCCCTGTGTCTGTGTGGGTTTCCTCCGGGTGACTGTCTGTGAGGAGTGTGGTGTGTTTTCTCTGTGTCTGCGTTGGTTTCCTCCGGGTGAATGTCTGTGAGGAGTGTGGTGTGTTCTCCCTGTGTCTGCGTGGGTTTCCTCTGGGTGACCGTCTGTGAGGAGTGTGGTGTGTTCTCCCTGCGGCTGCATGGGTATCCTCCGGGTGACTGTCTGTGAGGAGTGTGGTGTGTTCTCCCCATGTCTGCGTGGGTTTCCTCCGGGTGACTGTCTGTGAGGAGTGTGGTGTGTTCTCCCTGTGGCTGCGTGGGTTTCCTCCGGGTGACTGTCTGTGAGGAGTGTGGTGTGCTCTCTCTCTGTTTCCGTGTGGGTTTCCTCCCACAGTCCAAAAACACACGTTGGTAGGTGGATTGGCGACTCAAAAGTGTGGGTAGGTGTGAGCGTGTGTCACCCTGTGAAGGAATGATGTCCCCTCCGAGGTGTGTTCCCGCCTTACGCCCAGTGATTCCAGGTAGGCTCTGGATCCACTGCGATCCTGAACTGGATACGGGTTAAAGATGAATGAATGAATGTTAACACTGCAAGTGCTCTCCTGGTCATACATGCAGTTTATTTTTCAAATCCAGCATCTTCATTTTAAAGTCTACATTAATTAAAAATCAGAACACATTTTATTTCCTCATCTTGATCTATTTCAAAGTAGGTGTCACAAATGAGAAATGGTTTAATATCATTTTTCAAACCCTGCAGGCTCTCACTGATGTAATACAGCACTTTAGACACAAAACAACAACTTCACTACATTCACATCAAGGTACAAGGTATGGAGCATTGAAGTGACTTAATAATGATCTACTACAAGGACCAACAACAAAAGATTTCCATTTGTCAAACTTGAATTTAATAATTAATCATAAAGTATTATAAAAAGTAAGTACTTTTAAGATATTTCATGATTTAAAAAGCACCCAGTGACATATTAAGATGTTTTACCTTTGGGAAAACTAACACAGCACACACAGCACCTGCTGGACGTGTCGAGGAGGAGGAGGAGGAAAGGTGGAAATGAACGCTAAAGCCTCTTTAATCCTTAATATCAAACCCTTCCCCCTAAGTGCGCATCTCTTGATTAAAGAGGATTGAACTAATTACAGAGCATTAAAATTCTTAATAGCAGCCCTGCAACCACTGACCTTTAAAGACAATATTATGGGATGGTTCATGGAAATGTGGCTTGTGAATAATAACAGACCCTCAGCTCTGAGCTCCAGAGACTGACCCACTGTGAACGACTGTATGAACCGGATGAAAAATATTTTGTGTGTAAAAAGGTTTGCCGACATCAAAGTATCTGGGTTGATAATTAATATTTTGTAGTTAAACAACAAGACAACACAGACAAAATGGCTGATTAGCTATCTGCATTACTAGCTCCCAAATGTCAACAATCACCACACACCATCGCCCTCTACAGGTGTTATAAACAAACAATCACCACTCACCATTGCCCTCTACAGGTGTTATAAACAAACAATCACCACTCACCATCGCCCTCTACAGGTGTTATAAAAAAAACATCAAACAAACAATCACCACTCACCATCACCCTCTAAAAGGTGTTATAAACAAACATCAAATAAACAATCACCACTCACCATCACCCTCTACAGGTGTTATAAACAAACAATCACCACACACCATCGCCCTCTACAGGTGTTATAAACAAACAATCACCACTCACCATTGCCCTCTACAGGTGTTATAAACAAACAATCACCACACACCATCGCCCTCTACAGGTGTTATAAACAAACAATCACCACTCACCATTGCCCTCTACAGGTGTTATAAACAAACAATCACCACTCACCATCGCCCTCTACAGGTGTTATAAAAAAAACATCAAACAAACAATCACCACTCACCATCACCCTCTAAAAGGTGTTATAAACAAACATCAAATAAACAATCACCACTCACCATCACCCTCTACAGGTGTTATAAACAGACATCAAATCAACAATCACCACTCACCATCACCCTCTACAGGTGTTATAAACAGACATCAAATCAACAATCACCACTCACCATCGCCCTCTACAGGTGTTATAAACAAACAATCACCACTCACCATCGCCATGTACAGGTGCTATAAACAGACATCAAATCAACAATCACCACTCACCATCACCCTCTACAGGTGTTATAAACAAACAATCACCACTCACCATCGCCATCTACAGGTGTTATAAACAGACATCAAATCAACAATCACCACTCACCATCACCCTCTACAGGTGTTATAAACAAACAATCACCACTCACCATCGCCCTCTACAGGTGTTATAAACAGACATCAAATCAACAATCACCACTCACCATCGCCCTCTACAGGTGTTATAAACAAACAATCACCACTCACCATCGCCCTCTACAGGTGTTATAAACAAACAATCACCACTCACCACCGCCATCTACAGGTGTTATAAACAGACATCAAATCAACAATCACCACTCACCATCGCCCTCTACAGGTATTATAAACAGACATCAAATCAACAATCACCACTCACCATCACCCTCTACAGGTGTTATAAACAAACAATCACCACTCACCATCGCCCTCTACAGGTGTTATAAACAGACATCAAATCAACAATCACCACTCACCATCGCCCTCTACAGGTATTATAAACAGACATCAAATCAACAATCACCACTCACCATCACCCTCTACAGGTGTTATAAACAAACAATCACCACTCACCATCGCCCTCTACAGGTGTTATAAACAGACATCAAATCAACAATCACCACTCACCATCGCCCTCTACAGGTGTTATAAACAAACAATCACCACTCACCATCGCCCTCTACAGGTGTTATAAACAAACAATCACCACTCACCACCGCCATCTACAGGTGTTATAAACAGACATCAAATCAACAATCACCACTCACCATGGCCCTCTACAAGTGTTATAAACAAACAATCACCACTCACCATCACCCTCTACAGGTGTTATAAACAAACAATCACCACTCACCATCACCCTCTACAGGTGTTATAAACAAACAATCACCACTCACCATCGCCCTCTACAGGTGTTATAAACAAACAATCACCACTCACCATCGCCCTCTACAGGTGTTATAAACAAACAATCACCACTCACCATCGCCATCTACAGGTGTTATAAACAGACATCAAATCAACAATCACCACTCACCATCGCCCTCTACAGGTATTATAAACAGACATCAAATCAACAATCACCACTCACCATCGCCCTCTACAGGTGTTATAAACAAACAATCACCACTCACCATCGCCATCTACAGGTGTTATAAACAAACAATCACCACTCACCATCGCCATCTACAGGTGCTATAAACAGACATCGAATCAACAATCACCACTCACCATCACCCTCTACAGGTGTTATAAACAAACAATCACCACTCACCATCACCCTCTACAGGTGTTATAAACAAACAATCACCACTCACCATCGCCCTCTACAGGTGTTATAAACAAACAATCACCACTCACCATCGCCCTCTACAGGTGTTATAAACAAACAATCACCACTCACCATCGCCATCTACAGGTGTTATAAACAGACATCAAATCAACAATCACCACTCACCATCGCCCTCTACAGGTATTATAAACAGACATCAAATCAACAATCACCACTCACCATCGCCCTCTACAGGTATTATAAACAGACATCAAATCAACAATCACCACTCACCATCGCCCTCTACAGGTGTTATAAACAGACATCAAATCAACAATCACCACTCACCATCGCCCTCTACAAGTGTTATAAACAAACAATCACCACTCACCATCACCCTCAAAAAGGTGTTATAAACAAACATCAAATAAACAATCACCACTCACCATCACCCTCTAAAAGGTGTTATAAACAAACATCAAATAAACAATCACCACTCACTATCGCCCTCTACAGGTGTTGTAAACAATCACCACTCACCGTCGCCCTCTACAGGTGTTAGAAATAAACAATCACCACTCGCCATTGCCCTCTAAAAGGTGTTATAAACAAACATCAAACAAACAATCACCACTCACCATCACCCTCTAAAAGGTGTTATAAACAAACATCAAATAAACAATCACCACTCACCATCGCCCTCTACAGGTGTTATAAACAATCACCATTGCCTTCTAAAAGGTGTTATAAACAAACAAACAATCATCACTCACCATCGCCCTCTACAAGTGTTATAAACAAGCAATCATCACTCACCATCACCCTCTACAGGTGTTATAAACAAACAATCACCACTCACCTTCACCCTCAAAAAGGTGTTATAAACAAACATCAAATAAACAATCACCACTCACCATCACCCTCTAAAAGGTGTTATAAACAAACATCAAATAAACAATCACCACTCACCATCGCCCTCTACAGGTGTTGTAAACAATCACCACTCACCGTCGCCCTCTACAGGTGTTAGAAATAAACAATCACCACTCGCCATTGCCCTCTAAAAGGTGTTATAAACAAACATCAAACAAACAATCACCACTCACCATCACCCTCTAAAAGGTGTTATAAACAAACATCAAATAAACAATCACCACTCACCATCGCCCTCTACAGGTGTTATAAACAATCACCATTCACCATTGCCTTCTAAAATGTGTTATAAACAAACAAACAATCATCACTCACCATCGCCCTCTAGACTCTAGAGATGTTATAATTAAAATATCACCACTCAACATCACCCTCTACAGGTGTTATAAACAATCACCACTCACCATCGCCCTCTAAAACGCTTTATAAACAAACATCAAGTGAACTAACACAGCTCTCGGTTGCCCTCTTATGGTACCATTACCAAACATTTGATAAACAGACACTGCTTACTGTTGCCCTCTAAAACGCATTATTGATGATTAATAAATGAATGAACATTGCTCTCTATTGCCCTTTAAATGAGTTATTATCAAACACCAAATTAATGCCTCTACCTTGGTGGTCAAAGAGAGAATTAAACGCCTCATACATTAATGGCCCTCCTGTTCCCCTCTTTAAGGGGACATCAAATATATAAAAAATGTCCGGTAGTTGTCCTCTTTAACAGATTCACAGTTCTTTGAGGAACAGCTCAGTAGCACTGTGTGATTGGAAGGGCTGTAGTTAGTGGGAGAAATTGAAAATGATTAGCATTTTGGAAGAAAATATGCTAATAATAATAATCATAATAACAACTTCAGCTTCAGAGCCCTTCCTAAGGTAATATATTAATGACAGAGGAATGTTTTTGAAGGACCTGCTTGGTTCCCTGCCATGGATTTGATTAGCATTAGATTCTTTCCTTCTTAAAGAAATGCCGTGGCATGACATGAACACATGACGTGTAAAATATTCATTTGCCCACAAACATTCTGTAATGGTTATTTAATTACACTACAACCATTAATTTATGGGAGGTCAATACGCTCCCAGCTATAAAAGTGTGAAAGTCAAGCAAAGGCAATTTTGTTATCGGAGTGAAATTATTGCCAACCGTCTACATTAACACACACACGCACACACACACTTTTGTTTGCTTTCCCTACCCTAGAGCAGTGAGCCACAGCAGGAATGAAGGGGCTGTGGGAGGCGGTGGTGCTGCCATTTGGCCAGAGGGTCTTCACACACACACACACACACACACCACCCGCACACACCAGAGGTCCTCATTTTGATTCTAAATGGCCCTGACACCAAAACAAACAAACTCTCTCTCGCTCACACTGAACAGGCCTGAAAAATTACAAGCAAGTAGAGAGAGATGCAATTACAGCGGCTAATTTGTGGTCACAATCATCAATGCACGCCCACACACACACACACACACACACGTCCCCAACACCCCATTAGTACTGAGTGGAGAATAGACTGTATTTTTGTGGATGTATTTTTTGTGGATGAAGTGTTTTATATTTAAACACTACAGCTGCATGTGGATAAATGTCTAGTAAAGGATTATATTGCTACACTTTTGGACAAAAACCTTGCATCTCCACAAGGTTATATTTTTAGAAGCAGAAACAAATGTCTTTAATTTAACTAGACTTTAATGTAGAAATAATCTTACTCTGAGCAGTTTGGACGATGTCGGTCAAGAATTATCCACAAACAGTCAGCCATTCATTCATTCATACGTTCATTCATCTTCTGTGACATCCTCATCAGAGCCTTGGTGTGTATGGAACACCACACAGGAACACGCCCTGGAGAGGATGCCTGTCCATCGCAGGTGCTCATCGCATCACCCGGTGCTCAGGGTATTTAAATAGAATAATAAAATAAAAAACTAATAGCAAATAAAAACACACTGTTCTTTTAATGAAAGCAATATATTCAGAGTATTTCTGAAACCTTCTTTTTTATCAGAACATAATGATCTAGATCTTAACCCCCCGCCCCCCTCTCTCACACACACACAGACCCCGCCCCCTTGTTTTTACATTACATTAGTTATTGTATTTCTACATATCCATGTGCATTTTTATTTTACTTTTGTATAAATATACTTTTCTACTATAGATTTATTTAGTTTATTATTTTATTGCTATTTATATTCTAAATGGTAAAGCACATGGGGTGGTGCAGCAGGTTAGTGTCGCAGTCACACAGCTCCTAGTACCTGGAGGTTGTGGGTTCAAGTCCTGCTCCGGGTGACTGTCTGTGAGGAGTGTGGTGTGTTCTCCCTGTGTCTGCGTGGGTTTCCTCCGGGTGACTGTCTGTGAGGAGTGTGGTGTGTTCTCCCTGTGTCTGCGTGGGCTTCCTCTGGGTGACTGTCTGTGAGGAGTGTGGTGTGTTCTCCCTGTGTCTGCGTGGGTTTCCTCCGGGTGACTGTCTGTGAGGAGTGTGGTGTGTTCTCCCTGTGTCTGCGTGGGTTTCCTCCGGGTGACTGTCTGTGAGGAGTGTGGTGTGTTCTCCCTGTGTCTGCGTGGGTTTCCTCCGGGTGACTGTCTGTGAGGAGTGTGGTGTGTTCTCCCTGTGTCTGCGTGGGTTTCCTCCGGGTGACTGTCTGTGAGGAGTGTGGTGTGTTCTCCCTGTGTCTGCATGGGTTTCCTCCGGGTGACTGTCTGTGAGGAGTGTGGTGTGTTCTCCCGGTGTCTGCGTGGGTTTCCTCCGTGTGACTGTTTGTGAGGCGTGTGGTGTGTTCTCCCTGTGTCTGCGTGGGTTTCCTCCGGGTGACTGTCTGTGAGGAGTGTGGTGTGTTCTCCCTGTGTCTGCGTGGGTTTCCTCCGGGTGACTGTCTGTGAGGAGTGTGGTGTGTTCTCCCTGTATCTGCGTGGGTTTCCTCCAGGTGACTGTCTGTGAGGAGTGTGGTGTGTTCTCCCTGTGTCTGCGTGGGTTTCCTCCGTGTGACTGTCTGTGAGGCGTGTGGTGTGTTCTCCCTGTGTCTGCGTGGGTTTCCTCCGGGTGACTGTCTGTGAGGAGTGTGGTGTGTTCTCCCTGTGTCTGTGTAGGTTTCCTCCGGGTGCTCCGGTTTCCTCCCACAGTCCAAAAACACACATTGGTAGGTGGATTTGAGACTCAAAAGTGTCCGTAGGTGTGAGTGTGTGAGTGAATGTGTGTGTCTGTGTTGCCCTGTGAAGGACTGGTGCCCCCTCCAGGGTGTATTCCCGCCTTGCACCCAAGGATTCCAGGTAGGCTCTGGACCCACCGCGACCTTGAACTGGATAAGGGTTACAGATAATAAATGAATGAATGAATGTAAAGCACATGGAGCTGTATCCTAATGTATGGAAAAGTCCATAAACTTAAATAGATGTGCCTCTCATAAGGATATTTCTCCAATAACTGCCTGGGTGATCTTTGTATGTGGTCATCCACACAGCAGTGTGTTTGTGTGTGTGAGAGATGCGTCTGTGTGTGTTTATGAGAGCACATGTGCATTTTCAAAGTGAGCATGTGGTGTGTGTTGGCCCTCTCCACAGCTGTGTGTGGGTCAGAGCTCTCGGCCGATTAGCTCTGCTTATCACCTACAATTAACGGCAGAGCTGCGGCTAATTCCCCTCGAAGCACCATCACCAGAGACTTCCCCCCATCCCCCCCTCCACAAGTAAAAACAAACAAACACCGGTCTTTGGAAGTAAATAGACTTTGGCTCGTGTGAAATTGAAACGCGGAACCACCTGCACTCGGCCCAAATTAGAAACTCCTGCGCTGGCCGCTGCAGCTGGGGGACGCTTGTTATTCGCTGCCTGCCTGGACGCATACTTCACTTGAAAGGAGCGGCTGATTAGAGCGGCTGATTATTTTCCGATTAGGCCATCTTTCCGTGTAATTCTCTGGGTTTTTGTTAATTAGTTAACAATTAGGGGGTTTTAACAGTCGCTACAGAATAGCTGCTGTTGCTTTGGAGGAAAAGCAGTAGCCAGATAGGTGTCTGAACGTTTTCAGATGAGGTCGTTGCTCATGATATTTCTGCAGAAAAGACTGAAATGAGATACTGTGGAGCAGCTGCACATGAGCAGCCCACTATGCGTCAGCTAGAGGGGCCTCAGAATTGGGCTGAAGTGCAGGACTGTGTTCTCTGGAGTGATGGAGCTCCATCCAGTACCTCTGGGAAGAGATGGGGTGGTACTTTTGATCTAGAGCAAGCCCTCAAACTAAAAACCAAGGCTGCGCTGTGTCGTAGTCACACAGCTCTAGGGACCTGAAGGTTGTGTGTTCGAGTGCCACTCCGGGTGACTGTCTGTGAGGAGTGTGGTGTGTTCTCCTTGTGTCTGTGTGGGTTTCCTCCGGGTGACTGTCTGTGAGGAGTGTGGTGTGTTCTCCTTGTGTCTGCGTGGGTTTCCTCCGGGTGACTGTCTGTGAGGAGTGTGGTGTGTTCTCCTTGTGTCTGCGTGGGTTTCCTCCGGGTGACTGTCTGTGAGGAGTGTGGTGTGTTCTCCCTGTGTCTGCGTGGGTTTCCTCCGGGTGACTGTCTGTGAGGAGTGTGGTGTGTTCTCCCTGTGTCTGCGTGGGTTTCCTCCGGGTGACTGTCTGTGAGGAGTGTGGTGTGTTCTCCCTGTGTCTGCGTGGGTTTCCTCCGGGTGACTGTCTGTGAGGAGTGTGGTGTGTTCTCCCTGTGTCTGCGTGGGTTTGCTCCGGGTGACTGTCTGTGAGGAGTGTGGTGTGTTCTCTCTGTGTCTGCGTGGGTTTCCTCCGGGTGACTGTCTGTGAGGAGTGTGGTGTGTTCTCCCTGTGTCTGCGTGGGTTTCCTCTGGGTGACTGTCTGTGAGGAGTGTGGTGTGTTCTCCTTGTGTTTGCGTGGGTTTCCTCCGGGTGACTGTCTGTGAGGAGTGTGGTGTGTTCTCCTTGTGTTTGCGTGGGTTTCCTCCGGGTGACTGTCTGTGAGGAGTGTGGTGTGTTCTCCCTGTGTCTGCGTGGGTTTCCTCCGGGTGCTCCGGTTTCCTCCCATGGTCCAAAAACACACATTGCTGACTCAAATGTGTCCATAAGTTTGAGTGAATGTGTGTCGCCCTGTGAAGGACTGGCGCCCCCTCCAGGGTGTGTACCCAGTGATTTCGGGTAGGCTTCGAAACCAGCACGACACTAAATTAAAAGAAACATAAAAAAATGCACAACATCCAATGTATACAATAAAATAATATCACTTTCATTGCATTTGTTACTCTATAAACAAGCAGGGTTCAATGCTAAGACTTATTTTTTTCACGAAGCTCCAGCCAAGACTCCAAATATGCACAACGTAAAAAGATGTATAATTAATTTTCATTAAAAGAAGTGTATTTTCAATTTTTCTAACAGTAGTGACCTTACTAATGCTCTCATGGCTGCCATCCAATCCTCACAGCTATGTTTTAGAGTAGAAGCTGTTGCTGAAACATTTCTAATTGGTTTATCATTTGTGATTCTTCAAATGTTTAGGTTATATTTAATTATGTAACAGAAAGAGTTAATACCATGAGCACAAAGACATTTAAAAGGAATGTCTATTGTGTGTAATCACAGTTGTCTCTGTCTGTTTACATTCAGAATCAGAGCATCTTTTAAAAATGACTGTGGCCAGATGCAGCCTGTATGTTTTATCACTCATTTACAGACACTGGGGCTTCGTAAAAACACATTAGACTGGTTTTGAGTGCAAACCGACTGGAGAGCAGCTACATTTTTAATGATTACAATCACGGAAGATCCTATACAACATTCAAAACTAGCTGATGAGTAAATATGTTGTCAGTATGGGTATTCGTGTACATATAATACATGCTAAAGAAACTGGGCTGGCCTTTTGGGAAGTGTGTGTGTGTGTGTGTGTGTGTAATGTTGGTACACAGCTGAAAGTTCAGTGTGATGCCGATGTGATCCGACTGGTCCGAGTAGCCACTGGCCAGCTGACATCAAAGCCCACCTCACTGCTCCCTGACCTATCCTCCAGACACACACACACACACACACAAACATAAATAACAAACAGCTGACCAGCAGTGTAGCACAGATCCGGCCGTACAAACTCATCCAGTCTTCTCACATACATTACACTAGAGTGGCCAAAAGTTGTTTCGCATGTCACAATTCCTCTGAAATGAAGGGTAGTAGTAAAGATTGTGTCCCTCTTTGTTGCAGTGAGAGATTCGACTCTTCAAGGAAGGCTTTACATTGTACATCAGAACATTTCTGTGAGGATCTGATGGCATTGAGACACAGTCTCTAATGGGAACACCTGGCTTTGGAAACCACAAAAACGGCGGTGGTAACGTTAAGCGGTATTTACTCATGGTGTATTGGCGTGTTGTTGTTGTTTGGGACTGAACACAGCTCCGTCATCAGTTCAGACAGATCAGTAGAGTTTGTTCATTCCTTGTTGCAGCGTCCAGCTCTCGCTGGATTCTTTCGTCGGCCACCGATCCAAGGAGCGTTTGAACCTCTTCAAAAGACCACGGCGTCATTTTACGAGCTGCCGTCGTGAGTCGGATAAAAACAAACGTGATCTCTGCTGCAGCTGGAGGTTTAACAGATGGAGAGTTGGTGCTGGTCGTCTGCGTTGCGTGACGTAGAGTGACGACTCTTTCTGGACAATCAGCGCTCTGCAAGGTTTACACGCCACGGTTTAGTCCCTACTCGACTCGCTCTGAACCACGAGAGAACAGCCACTAAACAAGAACCCGCTTCCAGAACCAGGACCTGATTCACCTGGTGGAGAAGCAGAAAAGAAGCATGTAGAGTCGAGCAGGGACCATGTAGTGGAAAGTCGCTATGAATGAGGTGAGTTACTGATACTGGAAGAATAATATCAACACCATTCAAATGACTCCATCACTCCAGAGCGCAGTACTGGGGCATGGACTGGGTGTGTAAGTGCGTCGCTGTCGGATAAAATCATTGCGAAAGCCTGTTAACTTGGAACAAAGTCAGTGTTAGAATATGTTCCCAAGCAGTCGTGCAGCATTTCTATTGGTCCATACGTCAAAAAATAAAGTGGCAAGACGGGAAATGCTATGTTTTGTCACAAGTTCAGTAATGTGTGTCTGTTCCCTCAGACTCAGCAGCACTGGACCTGAAACGTTGGGTTGTGTTGACTGCCACTTTTCTCTCATTTCCAGCCGCAGAGAGTAGGGGAATGGATGGAAGAGAGAGAGAGAAGAGAGGGGGATGATGGAGGGAGAGTGCTGGCACTGGTCTGAGCGGAGAGGTGCTGAAAAAGCCCTTCAGAGCGGTGGGCTATTTTTCATGGCGGCGGTCTTGTGAGTGTTGGAGGTGGAGAGTGTGGAAAGTGTGAGGAGAGACTGACACCACGTCTGAGCTCGCCCTCGCTGTCTCTCTCTCTCACTCACTCACACACACACACTCTAAAGCCACACACACTCTCTAAATGTATAAGAGCGCAGTGTTTGTGTATGACTCAGTGTTTCCCGCTGTCAGCTCTCTAGCTCTGACGCTGTTATATATTTTGATGGTGTTCTATATAAAGATTTGCACCTTTCTTTGCTAATGTTTTAAAAAAGTCTCTCTCTGCCCTGTGCTGGACTGGTGCCCTGTCCTGGGTGTGTGACCACCCTGTTCCCGATGATTCCAGGTGGGCTGCAAACAGAAGATACAGTTACAGAAGATGCCACAGAAGTTACCTCAGGACCCCCACAGAGCAGGTGTGATGTGGTGGTGGATCATTCTCAGCGCTGCAGTGACACTGATGTGGTGGTGGTGTGTTAGTGTGTGTTGTGCTGGTGTAGAGTGGATCAGACACAGCAGTGCTGCTGGAGTTTTTAAACCCCTCAGTGTCTGGACTGAGAACAGTCCACCGACCAAAAACATCCAGCCGACAGCGTCCTGTGTCACTGATGAAGGACTAGAGGACGAGCGACACACACTGTGCAGTGACAGATGAGCTACTGTCTCTGACTCTACATCTACAAGGTGGACCAACGAGGGAGGAGTGTCTCACAGAGTGGACAGAGAGTGGACACAGGGTTTAAAAACTCCAGCAGCACTGCTGTGTCTGATCCACTCTACACCAGCACAACACACACTAACACACCACCACCACGTCAGTGTCACTGCAGCGCTGAGAATTATCCACCACCACATCACACCTGCTCTGTGGGGGTCCTGAGCACTGAGGAACAGTGTGTGTTTGGGGGGCTTGGGGCTATCAATTTCCCTCAGAAGATTAATAAAGTATCACTTCTTATTTTTCGTTCTTATTTCCCCCTCAAACTAAAAGGACACTTTACAATGACAGAGCAACAGCACACACACACACACACACACACATACACCTCCACCTGGCAGTGGTAGAAATCCTCTCCTGACTCCGAAAGGTTAATCCACAGGGAGAATACCCTGTGCAGTTACTGACTTCAGTTCAAACGTATTTTTAGTAAAACTTGTTTCTAAATCAGGGCCTAAATCTTAGGCTACAGTTTCAAAAAAAAAATTTTAAATAAGTTTATTAATTAAGTCCCCAAATGACCCAGAGTTTAACATGTCTAAGAGAGACCTAGTCGAAATAGATACAATTATCATCGCTGTCCAATCAAAAAAATTTATCTGCACAATAGTAACTTTAAAGGAAAAGGAAAAAACCTTAAAGTTCGATGGAAGTCAATGTAAAAAGATTTAATTTTGGAGCATTTCTACTGGTCCAATTATCATGATTTTTTTACACAGTGTGAAGGACAGCTGCAGTGCTCAGATGATTTAGTAGAGATACATGCTTTTGATTGGACAGCGACGATATGTTACGACATTTTTCTTTCATGTTTTTAATTCTGTTATGCTTCATTGAGTTTAAAACTGCATTCAACAAACATTAATGTCCAGCCGAGAGAAGTATATGAGGTGTTGTAAATGAAGGCAACAACATTAAGTACCTTTAATGAAAGTTCTTGAACAACGTTCCATACACTCATTCATTGTAACCCTTATTCAGTTCAGAGTTGCGGTGGGTCCGGAGCCTACCCGAAATCACAGGTTGCAAAGCAGGGACACACCCTGGAGGGAGCACCAGACTTTCACAGGGCAACACACATTCAGATATTCACTCACACACTCACACCTACGGACACTTTTATTGAGTCACCAATCCACCTATCAACGTGTTTTTTGGAGCATGGGAAGAAACCGGAGCACCCGGAGGAAACCCACACAGACACAGGGAGAACACACCACACTCCTCACAGACAGTCACCCGGAGGAAACCCACGCAGACACAGGGAGAACACACCACACTTCTCACAGACAGTCACCCAGAGGAAACCCACGCAGACACAGGGGGAACACACCACACTCCTCACAGACATTCACCCGGAGGAAACCCACGCAGACACAGGGAGAACACACCACACTCCTTACAGACAGTCACCCGGAGGAAACCCACGCAGACACAGGGAGAACACACCACACTCCTTACAGACAGTCACCCGGAGGAAACCCACGCAGACACAGGGGGAACACACCACACTCCTCACAGATATTCACCCGGAGGAAACCCACGCAGACACAGGGAGAACACACCAAACTCCTCACAGACAGTCACCCGAAGGAAACCCACGCAGACACAGGGAGAACACACCACACTCCTTACAGACAGTCACCCGGAGGAAACCCACGCAGACACAGGGAGAACACACCACACTCCTTACAGACAGTCACCCGGAGGAAACCCACGCAGACACAGGGAGAACACACCACACTCCTTACAGACAGTCACCCGGAGGAAACCCACGCAGACACAGGGAGAACACACCACACTCCTCACAGACAGTCACCCGGAGGAAACCCACGCAGACACAGGGAGAACACACCACACTCCTCACAGACAGTCACCCGGAGGAAACCCACGCAGACACAGGGAGAACACACCACACTCCTTACAGACAGTCACCCGGAGGAAACCCAGGTAGACACAGGGAGAACACACCACACTTCTCACAGACATTCACCCGGAGGAAACCCACGTAGACACAGGGAGAACACACCACACTCCTCACAGACATTCACCCGGAGGAAACCCACGCAGACACAGGGAGAACACACCACACTCCTCACCGACAGTCACCCGGATGAAACCCACGCAGACACAGGGAGAACGAGAACACACCACACTTCTCACAGACAGTCACCCGGAGGAAACCCACGCAGACACAGGGAGAACGAGAACACACCACACTTCTCACAGACAGTCACCCGGAGGAAACCCACGCAGAAACAAGGGGGAACACACCACACTCCTCACAGACATTCACCCGGAGGAAACCCACGCAGACACAAGGAGAACACACCACACTCCTCACAGACAGTCACCCGGAGGAAACCCACGCAGACACAGGGAGAACACACCACACTCCTCACAGACAGTCACCCGGAGGAAACCCACGCAGACACAGGGAGAACACACCACACTCCTCACAGACAGTCACTTGGAGGAAACCCATGTAGACACAGGGAGAACACACCACACTCCTCACAGACAGTCACTTGGAGGAAACCCACGCAGACACAGGGAGAACCCACCACACTCCTCACAGACAGTCACCCGGAGGAAACCCACGCAGACACAGGGAGAACGAGATCACACCACACTTCTCACAGACAGTCACTCGAAGGAAACCCACGCAGAAACAGGGGGAACACACCACACTCCTCACAGACATTCACCCGGAGGAAACCCACGCAGACACAGGGAGAACACACCACACTCCTCACAGACAGTCACCCGGAGGAAACCCACGCAGACACAGGGAGAACACACCACACTCCTCACAGACAGTCACTTGGAGGAAACCCATGTAGACACAGGGAGAACACACCACACTCCTCACACAGTCACTTGGAGGAAACCCACGCAGACACAGGGAGAACACACCACACTCCTCACCGACAGTCACCCGGAGGAAACCCACGCAGAAACAGGGGGAACACACCACACTCCTCACAGACATTCACCCGGAGGAAACCCACGCAGACACAAGGAGAACACACCACACTCCTCACAGACAGTCACCCGGAGGAAACCCACGCAGAAACAGGGGGAACACACCACACTCCTCACAGACATTCACCCGGAGGAAACCCACGCAGACACAGGGAGAACACACCACACTCCTCACAGACAGTCACCCGGAGCAGGAATCAAACCCACAACCTCCAGGTCCCTGGAGCTGTGTGACTGCGACACTAACCTGCTGCGCCACCGTGCCGCACGTTTCACACAATGTAAAGTAAAACTTTAATCACTTTCTTGTGACGTAGGAAAATGCAGACTGTCATGATATAAGCTACTCATTCCAATATGTTTCATTGTATTTGACCTTTGCATGGTTTAGAAGCAGAGAGATTTGGCTGGACTTATTCTCACTTGGCAAAATTGAATGTATAGTCGAGCCGTCCATCTGTGACCTTCTCTCATCCCTCTCCCTCTGTTTCTTTCTCTTACACTCACACACACACACAGGAGCTGGGAAATGTATCGCCCCAGTGACAGTGGTTTTGCTTGAGAGACTGTGAGCAGATAGACGCCTTTCATTGTGAAGTCTTCTCTTTCAACAGCTGTATTAAAGCAATGGGTGGCTTTAAAACCTTAAACCAATGTCTCCATCCAAAGGAGGCCACAGTAAGCCGTCTAATCCACACCGCCCCGAGCACTGCCGCGACTGGGAAATCTCAAAATTAACCTTTTGAAACGTTTTCAGAGAGAATTGACTGCTTTGTGCTGCTGTGTCTAGCCCGGGATTGTTACGTCTTGTTACTTCCTCACTGTAACGTTTTGTTTTAGTGCTATCCTTCATTAAAGGCTGGTTTACACTGTGTAGTATATGGGATGATTTACTTTTCTGGTCATAGCCAACATCACAGTTTTGTGACACTGTGACCAATGACAGCTGATGAAATGTACCAAGGGGTTTATGTTTTTCACCAATATAAAGGCACAAGTATCTCATTATGATGTCATTATTATTCAAGTGAATCATGTAAATCAGAAAATAAAATGGAGGAAGACAGCTACCTAATACGCAGGTAAAATGGAAGATAAAATACAACAGCAACAGCTAACAAACAGGCAAAGGGCAGAACATTGTGAGCTAAAACAAAGATAAAAAATAAAGAGTTACATATCATGCAGGTAAAAACAGGAGTGCGCTAGCAACGATGCAAGAAAAACAGCTAAAACACCTCACTAACTAGCTAACGTTAGCTAAAAGACGTATCACACATAGAAAAGCTATTGCTAACACACTTACTGTCACATTGGGCTGCTGTGTTGTGTTGTATTTCTCCATTGTCTCAGTCTTGTGCTTCTTTCAGTCCAGGCCATGTGTCCATTGTTTGTTGTCACCTAATACCTGCTGTGTTTGTCTAGTCAGAGGATCTTCGCGTGATCTCGTGCCACACCCCTCTCATGTCATGTGATTTACTCACAGGTGTTTCCCATTTGCCAGCAGTTAATAATCCTGGGTCTTTGTGTGTGTAGGTATTGGCATTTTTGTTTATGTGGCTGTTCCAGAGTTTATTTCTTTGTTTTTGTCTGTTCCTCTTTCTGCTTTGGTCTCTGTACTTCACTGATGTTCAAAGAAAAACTTGTATCTCCAAAATAGTTACGAGATGCAATAGTTTTATCTTTTCAATGATTTTATCCCAAGTAATTTTGGAGTATTTCTATTGGTCCAATCATCAACTTAAAATGTAAAAAATGGTCTTTTTCTTTTCACAAGAACGATTTGTCTCTAGAACTTTGCTGGTTTCAGTCCAGTGTTTTTTCTCTGTCTCTGTTCTGTTTCTGTCAGTGTTTAGTTTAGTTTTAGTCTTTGCTCCTGTTTTAGTTCCTTTGTCTTGAACTTCAGTCCCAGCCTTGGTTTGGTCAATACCTTTGTGTCTTTACCTCAGTTAGAAACAGTAGACAATGGAACTGTTTATTTCATCTATACTTTCAAGTTCTGTTATACATTCATTTATTCATTCATTATCTGTAATGACGCTTATCCAGTTCAGGGTCCAGAGGCTACCTGGAATCACAGGGCGCCAGGCAGGAATACACCCTGGAGGGGGCGCCAGTCCTTCACAGGGCAACACACATTCACACGCTAACAGTTTAATTGGGTGCATTATACAGGTAGAACAGAGATAGACAGGATCTTGGGGCAAGCTCAAGCCACTACACTTTAGAAACAAGCCCCAAAACCCATAACCCACCATTACCAGTATTTGTAAGCAATTTTACATAAGATCAACCCAAAGATGCTTATAATAATAAGAATAGGCAACTGTCCCCTCCGCTGTTGGAAAGATACAACGATGTTGTCTCTGGTTTGTGCACTGGCTTTATCCAGACTCTTTTTTTTGTTGGAAGCTTTCTCTACCATTGTGTTTTTTTTCTGCAGTATGAATGGTTGTACATATTCTCCTTGTGGCCGCGTGGGTTTCCTCCAGGTGCTCCGGTTTCCTCCCACAGTCCAAAAACACACAGTGGTAGGTGGATTGGTGATTGTCCATCGTGTGAGTGTGTGTACCTAGTCACTGGAATGCATTACATTGCAGCGCTGGGCCAGAAGCCTGGATAAATAGTGAAGGTTGCATCAGGAAGGGCGTCTGGCGTAAAAACTGTGCCAGATTGATGGTGCAGATCGCAATTCACCCACTGTGGTGACCCCTGATTGGAGGGAGCAGCCTTAAGAAGAAGAAGAGTGTGAGTGGTTGTACATTTCTGTCTTTCTCTCAGCCTTCAGCAGTGTGTGTGTGTGTCTGTACAGTCATGGCTGAAAGTGTTGGCACTTGTGGACAGATGAGACCAAGATACAGCTTTTTGGTGAAGAACATCATTCTACAGGCATCATGAAGTTTAAAGATTTCCAAAAGATTTTGGGTCGCAATGTAGGGCCCGGTGTCAGAAAGCTGGGTCTACATCCTATGTCCTAGGTCATGGGTCTTCCAGCAAGACAATGACCCCAAACACACTTAAAAAGCACCCAGAAATGGATTTAAACAAAGTGCTGGAGAGGTCTGAAGTGGCCAGGAATGAATCAGGATCTAAATCTCATTGAACACTTGCTGAGAGGTTTTAAAATTGCTGTTGGGAGAAGGCCCCCGTCATATGAGAGACCTGGAGCAGTTTGCGAAAGAAGAGTGTTCCAAAATTACAGTTGAGAGTTGTAAAAAAAAATAACCTGTTGATGGTTATAGGAAGCGACTGGTTTCAGTTATTTTTTCCAAAGGGTGTGCAACCAAATATTACGTTCTTTATTTATTTATTTGACAGGGACAATGCTCGTTAATTAACAGAGAATTTCTGTAAATAAGCCAGAGTTTAGCCCAAAACGCTAATTTTCATCTGTAGTCCCTGGCCAGCTCTTAAAATTATACAATCACAAAACAGTTCAAAATTGTTACATACAATCAATAATAACAAAAACAACTCTCTACAGACAACTCACACAACCACAATCAGAAGCAACACTACCCCCTTAAAGATCGCAGCAGAAATCATCAGTAGATATTAGATATTTCATATTCTAATGTTCACACACTTGTTTAGTAACAAACTGTAACTTCAACTGTGTGTTCTCCCTGTGTCTGCGTGGGTTTCCTCCGGGTGACTGTCTGTGAGGAGTGTGGTATGTTCTCCCTGTGTCTGCGTGGGTTTCCTCCGGGTGACTGTCTGTGTGGAGTGTGGTGTGTTCTCCCTGTGTCTGCGTGGATTTCCTCCGGGTGACTGTCTGTGAGGAGTGTGGTGTGTTCTCCCTGTGTCTGCGTGGGTTTCCTCCGGGTGACTGTCTGTGAGGAGTGTGGTGTGTTCTCCCTGTGTCTGCGTGGATTTCCTCCGGGTGACTGTCTGTGAGGAGTGTGGTGTGTTCTCCCTGTGTCTGCGTGGGTTTCCTCCGTGTTTCCTCCCACAGTCCAAAAAAAATAAACACACGTTGGTAGGTGGATTGGCGACTCAAAAGTGTCCATAGGTGTGAGTGTCTGTGTATTCCTGCCTTGCACCCAATGATTCCAGGTAGGCTCTGGACCCACCGCGTCTGACAAATTACACACCGCGTGTGTAATTGCAATCATTTTCAGAAATTTCAGAGTTGCCAACACTTTCGGCCATGACTGTACGTGCTTGTGTGTGGAGGCTCTGCGCATGTAGGCAGTGTGATGTAGGTATGTAGACTACAAGGTAAGCCCGTCCAATCATTCAGTTCGGTCCAAATTAAATGATTGGACAGGTTTTTACACTCCTGTGGCCTTTATAGAACAGGAATCATTTTTCTTAAATGTCACCAGAGCATTTGATTTACTGATTGCTATTTAGATGTAAAGAGTATTTCAAGAAATACTGTGTTTATCAAAAACTGTTTTGGCTTTAATGGCACAAAACGTCATTTTCAACAGCCTTCAGCAGACATTCTCAAATAAACAAAGCGTTCTCCACTGGAAGTGAATGATAGGACGTGGTTGGACAATAACACACTTCTCTCTGTCAGGGCTTTATTAATGGAACATGGCACAACAAATCCTTGGCAGGACAGTGCGATCCCAAACAGGATGTGTGTGCTCCTTCCATGTGCTTTGTTTTCCATGTGTTCTATGTGATCTATGTTACTGAAGCCAATCAGATGAAAAAGAACATGAAAAACACTCCTGTCTCTCTTTTAGGGCCGTGCTTGCTGCTGTAAACATGAGTTCAGGTTCTTTCTAAAAGGGATGACGAGGCGAGACCAGTCCACCCTTCAAAACAGCCACTGTAAACGTATGCACATTAAAAGGAAGCCCTTTAAATATTCCCCCAATGTTCCCAGGTGGCGGCGGTGCATATTTATCAGCAGAACTTCACCTTGACACACCCAGCGTGTCCCAAACCATCAGCCAAGCTTTTCCACCTTCACAGCAAAGCTGTGGCACGCTCTTTAAAAAAGGAAGATCATCAAGTGCAGACTGGAGTCAGACACGAGAAAAATGTAGTGAAAACAGCTGCATCTTTTAATGTCTGAACCCAAGATTTCACACTCAGTAGCTTCAGATTTTTTCAAAGATCTCGTCTCTCGCCAGTTTTAAAAAGCACAACAACTCAGAACCTATGTACCCTGTGTCTGTGCAGTTTAAAATGGGACATGTTCTCCACCTTTTTCCACAAGTGAACACAGTTCTGGGTTTTAATAAAACGTCTGTGACCTGCTATTTTCAAAATATCACAAGGATCAAACCCCACAGCAATGTTTTTTTCCCATCTAAACGCCCACTTTCAGCGCCTGGTCATTTAAATGATAACGAGCCACTGTTCACCGACTCACCCACCCACACGGGGAGCAGAAAGGAGAAGCCAGTGAGTAGAAGAACATTTCTTTTTTGCTCTTAACACTTGATTTTCTTATTTCTCTGCTCTCGTTTTCACCATATTCAGCTACTTCTGTTATTTCTCACCTTTTGTTTTTGTTATTTTTCATCGCTCTAGTGTTCACCATTTTTGCTTGATTCTCTTGATTCTCAGCTCTTTCGCTGTTTTCACTGGACCCTCTGCTCTCATTTTCACCGATTTTGCTCTGTTCTCTCTACTTTCTGCAGATCACGTTTTCCGAAATCGACGTTCCAGTTCAGGGTCACGGTGGGTCCAGAGCCTACCTGGAATCATTGGGTGCAAGGCGGGAATATACCCTGGAGGGGGCACCAGTCCTTCACAAGGCAACACAGACACACACATTCACTCACACACTCACACCTACAAACACTTTTGAGTCGCCAATTCATCTACCAACGTGTGTTTTTGGACTGTGGAAGGAAACCGGAACACCCGGAGGAAACTGACGCAGACACAGGGAGAACACACCACACTCCTCACAGACAGTCACCCGGAGGAATCCCACGCAGACACAGAGAGAACACACCACACTCCTCACAGACAGTCACACGGAGGAAACTGACGCAGACACAGGGAGAACACACCACACTCCTCACAGACAGTCACCCGGAGGAAACCCACGCAGACACAGGGAGAACACACCACACTCCTCACAGACAGTCACCCGGAGGAATCCCACGTAGACACAGAGAGAACACACCACACTCCTCACAGACAGTCACCCGGAGGAAACCCACGCAGACACAGGGAGAACACACCACACTCCTCACAGACAGTCACCCGGAGGAAACCCACGCTGACACAGGGAGAACACACCACACTCCTCACAGACAGTCACCCGGAGGAATCCCACGCAGACACAGAGAGAACACACCACACTCCTCACAGACAGTCACCCGGAGGAAACCCACGCAGACACAGGGAGAACACACCACACTCCTCACAGACAGTCACCCGGAGGAAACCCACGCAGACACAGGGAGAACACACCACACTCCTCACAGACAGTCACCCTAGAGCTGTGTGACTGCGACACTACCTGCTACGCCACTGTGCCGCCCTGTAGATTTAATTGTTTGTTTAATTGTTTTATTATGATTTTAATGTTTCAAGAGTTGTAAAGTGTTTCCATGTGAGACTACATCATTGTTTTGTTTACTGTGAAGGTAAAAGTAAGAAGGCTTAATTGACCGGGCGTGGCTCTTCATGGGGTGGAATATTTTGTCTGATTTTACACAAAGCAAAGCAGAAAATCCTGACCACCTGAATCACATTTTGTGTTAAAGTGTAACCTTCAAAAATGGCTTTTGTTTGTCACGTCAGTGACATCATCAGGTTACAGTGTAGGTCAGTGAATGTTTGCTAGTATTAGTTTGTGAGTGAATTCATAAATACATGACCAACAGACCACTCCCAGATTCCTACAGTGTGTACAAAATATAGTTGTCCCTTAGAGGATGTGAATTCTTAGTTGGTAATTGATCAGTGGAAGTGGGATTTAAAGGGTGCCTTAGAAGCTATAACCATCACTGCACGGCAGAGCGAATTTAACTTTGTTTATTACGTTTATATTTTATTTGTTTATTATTACATGTATATATTTGCTCCTGGGCGCCCCCTCCAGTCGCAGGATGTAAATCACTTTTAATGGTCTGTCCTGAAAACAAAGGGGAGGGAGGGTTGTTGATTCCTACCCTCCACCAAAAATTACATAGTGCAGTTTCTGCAGTTCTGAGCCCGGAGCAGCAAAGACGAGAGGCTCTGTTCTCCCTATTACAGCTCAGTAAAGCATTACAGTGATTTTGAAGCTGTAATTTTAAAGCAAAAATACTACCTAATGTTGCTTTAAGCTTCGTGGGTGCTCCTCCTTGGTCCTGTGATTACGGCCCTCTTTTGGAGGTAATCAGGGTTGGTGTTTTGTGTCCTGACACTACTCTATTGTACTCTCACCTGCTGTATTTGTTCTCCTCTCCAGACTTGTGGAAGACTTGACAAAAGCTTGAAGATTCATGTGCGCAAACGAACATTATTTACGTTGATGAAACAAGGCCGAAGATGGATATTGTTTTTGCTGTTCTTAATCAGTGGTGTTTTTTTTTTTTTTTTTTGTCGGCGATGTCCTGGGGAAGACAACTATGATATAAATGTGCAGGCGAGTGGTGTAATAGTCCTCCTTAATTGAAGCAGGGAGATCTTATTATCATCTTTCATCAGCCTCATCACCACCACTACCATCATCACCGCCACCACCGTCGTCATCATCATCATCATCATCGTCGTCGTCGTCTCATCGGCGTAATTAAACCTTAATACAAGATCTCTGCTCGCTCATGAATCTGTCTGGCTTTTTTTTCCCTGCACTTTTTTAATCTTAATGCTGGAAGTGTCTGAGAGCATAGCGCCACCGCTCTAATCAATCTGTAACAATGATTACATCTATTGTTATTAGAGTTAATCCTACCCACAGACCATAAGCTTCCCCAGTGGTTCACTAGGGCTAACGGCGATGGCTCTTTAAAGTAATACAACAGCATCTAGTGCTGCTTTGAATATATTAGCTCCAGTGCTGTGAAAATAACATCAACTCATTCATGTGTTCATCTTCTGTAACCCTTTCATCCTGATCAGAGATGTGGTGGGTGCAGAGTGTCTACACAGTATCATTGGGAGCAACACTCCCTGAGCAGGGCACCCTCACACCCAGGCTTACTCCAACAAACCTCCGGAGACTATGCTCCATGAGGGACGCATTCTGGAGGATGATTTGACGTGGGAGCACTAAGGACACGGGAGGACATGTGCTCCTCAGAAATCATGTGTTAACTCATATCCTTAAAACCCTCTTTATTCAAACGCAGGAGCGGCTGGATCCACTAGCCCTTCATTTTCCGTACATTAGATGGGCTCATCCTGGAACTCCATTCCCTCAAACTGTGCAGCCCATTACCGTCCTCGTATAAGAGCGCTCACTAAGAGAGCTCTGAAGAGGAGGAGGTCTGAATTGGCTGTTAGTGAGAGGAGAGCACTGAAGTACTTCAGTAGAGACCACTCCAGGTCTGTGTTATCTGGCTGGAGAGTTGATTGGACGGTCATACACACAGGAGTAGCTGATTATATAGCACCTGCATCACCTACCTACACAGTGCCTGCCAAGAATCCACTCCTGATATATTTACTAGAGCCCTCCTTTAGTCAGAAACACTGGGCACTGGACAGGAGTTTGGAATTGTGGTCAGACTCTAAATCACATTTTATATGTTTATATTACTTTAAGAAGGACATAGAGAACAGAATGAGCATTGTGTGTGTACAATTATGCATCAGTCCCGCATTCATTATCTGTAACCCTTTTCCAGTCCAGGGTTGTGGTGGGTCTGGAGCCTACCCGGAATCACAGTGTGCAAAGCAGGAACACACCCTGGAGGGGGCGCCAGTCCTTCACAGGGCAACACACACTCGCACCTTCTGACACTTTTGAGTCGCCAATCCACCCGGAGGAAACCCACGCAGACACAGAGAGAACACACCAGACTCCTCACAGACAGTCACCCGGAGGAAACCCACGCAGACACAGGGAGAACACACCACACTCCTCACAGACAGTCACCCGGAGGAAACCCACGCAGACACAGGGAGAACACACCACACTCCTCACAGACAGTCACCCGGAGGAAACCCACGCAGACACAGGGAGAACACACCGCACTCCTCACAGACAGTCACCCGGAGGAAACCCACGCAGACACAGGGAGAACACACCACACTCCTCACAGACAGTCACCCGGAGGAAACCCACGCAGACACAGGGAGAACACACCGCACTACTCACAGACCGTCACCCGGAGTGGGACTTGGACCCACAACTTCCAGGTCCCAGTAATCATTCAGTAATCATCCGGAGTGTCTACATACTTTTGGACATTAAAAGTAACACTGGAATGAAGCTGAAGAGCTTCCCCACTGAAGTGTAATCTGTCAGCACTCATCGCATACTGGATGTTTTCCTGTGTTCAGAGTTTCTCATCTATTAATTATTTAATATTTAAATCATGTTTAAATAATATAAAAAATATATTATTTTAAATAGTTCAGAACAGCTTTTAAGATGGAAGACAAGCTCCAGCACCAATCACAGCAAACTATCATCGCTCCTTAAAGTCATAATGTTCCACACATCTCACAAAGTTGGATGTTCCCATAAACACACACACACACACAAACACACACTCGCAGCCAAGTCTGCCTCTTTTTTTCCAACCCTGCCCAACAATCTGCTTGTTCTTCCTCTGATTAAAAAAAGTCTTCTGCGTTTCATTACGGCTGATTTGCATAGTAATGGTGTGCATATTAATCAGCTACTTCAGAGGGTGGGCGGGCTAATGAATGCCGCAGTCACCCGCTATTTTTAACTCAATTTTACCTCATCCATATTCACACAGCCCCTCCCTCATGCATGCACAATCTCTCTCACTCACTCACACACACACACAAACACACACACACACACACACACACACAGAGAGAGAGATACTATGAGGGAAAGAAACCCAGCATCCCTGTGAAACAACAGCCCAATCTCAGGGCTTTTTCCATTAATCCAATTAATTAGTGCCATTGATATGCGCCTGCTCAGAGCCAGCAGCTGTTGGCCTGATGTTTACCTGCAGTTTGACTAAAACTGGTTTGTTGTCAATGCAACAAAATGTCATTTCCTTGTGTTAAAATCACATGTGCATTCCGGTCATTCCTGTGTGACGTCCCTGTAGTGAGAAAGAGCTGTGTGTAACATCAGCAAACAGTAGGTAACCAAATATTACAACAAATAGAATACAACATTAGAAAGATAACGAATGTATCCTGTTAGCTTACTGTTTGTGGCACTTAAGATCTTTTATTAAAGAACCTTAAATCTTATTCATTCTTTCAGTTCCTCCATAACTTTGGTCATGTGCGTGTTTCCTAGTTTAGTGCTCTTAATTTCATTCAGGAAACCCACACAGACACAGAGAACACACCACACTCCTTACAGACAGTCACCTGGAGAAACCCACACAGACACAAGGAGAACACACCAGCCTCCTCACAGACAGTCACCCGGAGGAAACCCACAAGACACAGGGAGAACACACCACCCTCGTCACAGACAGTCCCCTGGAGGAAACCCACACAGACACAGGGAGAACACACCACACTCCTCACAGACAGTCACCTGGAGGAAACCCACGAAGACACAAGGAGAACACACCACACTCCTCACAGACAGTCACCCAGAGGAAACCCACACACAGACACAGAAAGAACCACACCACACTCCTCACAGACAGTCACCCCGGAGAAACCCACACAGACACAGGGAGAACACTCCACACTACTCACAGACAGTCACCCGGAGGAAACCCCACACACAGACCACAGACCAGAGACACACAAATCTGATAGAGGTGTG
>NC_089820.1:25436356-25498856 GCF_029633855.1 Hoplias malabaricus
GTTGTTTTAAAACTTTGCCATAATTACCATGAAGTGGCAAAGAAGCAGGACAATGTTTGATATTTGAATTAAAGATTTACCTCACAACATCTTTGCAACATCTTTACACACCGAACAAACGCTGTAGGTCTTAATTCTTTTAAAAACCCGTGGTCCTTATGACGCTAAGACGTCTGACTTTGGATCTTAGCGCGCTCTCCTCCAGTTCTGCTGCAGCTGTCTTCGCTGAACTTCAGTCGGAGGCACTCGTCCAGCTCAAATGGACACCAGCTTGGAAAGAGGAAGTGCAGAGTCACCGAGTGTGAAATTGCATGAGGGCGAAGCCAGATTTGCTTACACCCTCAGCAGAGTGTTGACATTTGAGGGGCTTTGATTTGGGATTTTTCAAAACCGCGCTGGCGAGGGAACGACCCGTTTTCCAAAACAGCCGTGGTTCATGGGAGAGGGAACTGTAGGTAAATAAGCATGCCAGCAGATGCTTTGGTTTGGTGGTGCTGCTTTGCGTTCCTTTGTTTCCCATTGTGCTCCGTGTGTTCTCGCATTATCTGTTGTGTACCGTGCCGTACACAAGCTTAATCTCTGGGAAAGACGGAGCACAACTGTTTGACGGTGTTTGTGACACACAAACCCACTCCAGCAGACAGGCATGAGTGCTCTTGCAAGCAGACATGAAAACACACACACACAGCCAGCTGTTGAGAGGGTCCGCCAATCAAAGTTAAACTACACGTCACTTCCAAGCGGAGGAAGTCAAATTAGCGGTATTTTTAAAATGAAGCCGAAGCATATTTATTTACTTTATTGCTCATGTAGTGTTTTATAATTTATCCTCATTGTTGATATTTAATTTGATGTTTGTTTTCAACTATTTCTTGGTTACATTATATTTATTTTATTTCATGTTGTTAGTTTCTTATTTTTAATTGTTTACTGTCATTTATTTTATGTAATTTTCTAGAATATCATTTCACTTTTTTTCTATTTCATTTTATTCATTCATTCATTCATTGTCTGTAACCCTTATCCAGTTCAGTGTCATGGTGGGTCCGAAGCCACCCTGGAGAACGGATTCACAGGGCGACACACATTCACACATTCACTCACACACTCACACCTACGGACACTTTTGAGTCTCCAGTCCACCTACCAACGTGTGTTTTTGGAGTGTGGGAGGAAAACGGAGCACCCGGAGGAAACCCACGCAGACACAGGGAAAACACACCACACTCCTCACAGACAGTCACCAGGAGGAAACCCACACAGACACAGGGAGAACACACCACAGTCCTCATGGACAGTCACCCGGAGGAAACCCACACAGACACAGGGAAAACACACCACACTCCTCACAGACAGTCACCCGGAGGAAACCCACGCAGACACAGGGAGAACACACCACACTCCTCACAGACAGTCACCCGGAGGAAACCCACGCAGACACAGAGAGAACACACCACACTCCTTACAGACAGTCACCCGGAGAAAACCCACACAGACACAGGGAGAACACACCACACTCCTTACAGACAGTCACCCGGAGGAAACCCATGCAGACACAGGGAGAACACACCACACTCCTCACAGACAGTCACCTGGAGGAAACCCACGCAGACACAGGGAGAACACACCACACTCCTCACAGACAGTCACCCGGAGGAAACCCACGCAGACGCAGAGAGAACACACCACACTCCTCACAGACAGTCACCCGGAGGAAACCCACACAGACGCAGAGAAAACACACCACACTCCTCACAGACAGTCACCCGGAGGAAACCCATGCAGACGCGGGGAGAACACACCACATTCTTCACAGACAGTCACCCGGAGGAAACCCACGCAGAGGCGGGGAGAACACACCACACTCCTCACAGGCAGTCATCCGGAGGAAACCCACACAGACACAGGGAGAACACACCACACTCCTCACAGACAGTCACCCGGAGGAAACCCACACAGACACAAGGAGAACACATCAAACTCCTCACAGACAGTCACCCGGAGGAAACCCACACAGACACAGGGAGAACACACCACGCTCCTCACAGACAGTCACACGGAGGAAACCCACACAGACACAGAGAGAACACACCACACTCCTCACAGACAGTCACCCGGAGGAAACCCACACAGACACAGGGAGAACACACCACACTCCTCACAGACAGTCACCCGGAGGAAACCCACGCAGACAACGGGGAGAACACACCACACTCCTCACAGACAGTCACCCGGAGGACACCCACGCAGACATTTTTACTGCTGTTACAAATCGATTGAGCATTAGGCTACACTTTTGTCCATCGCTTACGGAGAACTATGAATTACAGGTTCATTTGTTGAAAAAATGCCATAGTCATTAATATTTATCGACTGATTCATGGCTTCATTGACAATATTGATTATGAGTTACTCATCCAACGTTTTTCCTGAAGTGAAATCTATTAACAGGGTACCAGCTTCTACTCTCTTAAGAATGCTTTATAACAATAATATAATAAGGTGTTAGAAGATTTCTCTGAGGATTTGATGGCAGCCAGGAGAACATCTGTGAGGTCAGGTTGTTGGGTGATTAGTTCAGATCACACACACACACACACTTTAAAATGAGCGTAATACATGTTAATGGAGTGGAGAGTTCCTTTTGGGCCATTTGTTATGAAATATTGACAAAATGAAATGTGAAAAATATAGAGTCACATGATGCATTATTGCTGCAAAATGAAGCAGTGTAAAGTCCCTAGGTCCAACTAGTGGCAGCCCACATCATCTTTGGATGGTAAAAAAATATAAATAAATAAAAAAAACGAGGTCCAAAAGCTTCTTCACCTCTCCAGATACCTACTAAGCTGTAAAGCCCCGGAGTGGCCCGAGCTGAGAGGCAGCAGTGTACCAGAGCGAGAGAAGAGGAGAGACCCGCCACTGCTTTAAGGCGGCCTGTCAAGATAATGAAAACAAATGGCACCCTGGTCTCAGGAGGCTCGGCCATGGAGGAGGACTTCATTTGTGAGGCATCTTTGCCAGAAAACCCTCCACTATTCCCACAATGAGGACGACTGTGTGTGGGGGGACAGGGACAGAGAGAGAGAGAGAGACAGAGAGAGAGAGAGAGAGAGAGAGAGAGAGAGAGGGGGGGGGGGGGGGAGAGTGAAGGGAAGAAGAGAGGAAGAAAAATGAGAGCAGTCATTGTAATAATTGTTCAGGGTCAATTATTCCCACGTAGCAGCTATCGCGCTGACGCATGTTAGCTGACTGTCACACACTCGCTGAGCCGGGTGTGAGCGGAGATACTGCAGTTCAACAGAGAGGTCACTCAGTGCAAACCCAGCCTCTACGCCTCTCCGACTTCACCAAGCAGACTCTGAGAATCAGCTCCTTTCTAAACAGCTTAAACCTTTAGGGAAAAAAATGCAAGTTAGGGGAGACATCGACTCTGGCATTAACTAGTGAGTCTGTGGGGTCTGGAGTGAGTAGGGGTGAGTAGTGAATATTAAGCTCATACCAAGGTCATTAACTTTTTAAAAAGAGATTTCTGAGTGCACTAATAACGTACAGAAATGAATACACTGCTGTTATAAACTGGAGAAATGTCCCACTATAGACAATCAATAGTCATTCATTCATTCATCGCCTGTAACTACTTCATCCTGATCAGGGACCCAGGTGGGAAGCATTGGGGGCAAGACAGGAACAAACCATATACAGAGCACCACTACATTAAACAGCACCTCACATTCACACCCGTGGACAGTTTCACACACTCACCCAGTCACTCACACACACTCACACCTGTGGACTGTTTCACCCACTCATCCAGTCACTCACACACTCACACTTGTGGACAGTGTCACACAATCACCCAGTCACTCACACACTCACACCTGTGGACAGTTTCACACACTCACCCAGTCACTCACACACACTCACACCTGTGGACAGTTTCACACACTCACCCAGTCACTCACACACTCACACCTGTGGACAGTTTCACACACTCACCCAGTCACTCACACACTCACACCTGTGGACAGTTCCACACACTCACCCAGTCACTCACACACTCACACCTGTGGACAGTTTCACACACTCACCCAGTCACTCACACTGACAACTGAAGTCATATTTAATTACACTAATAGTTACAATACAATACATTTCAACAAAATCAGTTTTCACCTGGAATTGGACAAATGATAAATATATACTCTAAATAACATCAATGCTTTTGAAAACTGTGTATATTACAATTAAGAGCTGTGTTGTAGTTGACTTTACTGCTTTTTTCCACAGCGCCACAATATCATCGACCCTCCTCCACTCACCTCAACCTGGAAGCTCATTGGTTCTTTTTGCTGAAGAGCGGGACTTTATCTGTAAACAGACTCCATGTTTATTATGAGAACTCCTGTTCATATTTCACTGATCTGTCTCCTTACTTATGAGTTTACCGCACACAACTTTGACGTCCTGAACGTGCCCCAAACGAGCTTTTATCTCGTCCCTTGGGCTGTTTTTAATGGAACAGAACTGGAGCCCTGCCCTGTGTGTGTGTGTGTGTGTGTGTGTGTGTGTCACTCGGGTCCCAGTGCTTATTATAATGGACAGATGTGATTGGCTGAGGAGTGTCACGTGTGAGATATACAACACATGTCATTGGTCTGTGAGTTTCCTGGACCGCTAAACCTGTACCGTAATGGCTAGAAAAGCTACACCAGTTAAAATAATCACTCCATTCAAAACAAAACAGTTCTCAATAGTTGATCAGTTCTAGGTCCAGGTGCGAATAGACAGCGTCTGTTAGAGACCCCTGGTGTAAATGATACACATCTTCACTCCCTGTAAGTGTTGTGGGAAATGTCTGGGCGTCTGATGTTAACTTTAAATATGAGGCTCTTCAACACACTCCCATCCCATGTGCTCAGAAAAATAGCATCATTACAGCGTTGTGTGAGGCTCAGGAAGAAAACCCAACCACCTAAAGAGTAAAGTGAATCCCAGTTTTATCCCCCACCCATCTCCAATTGCCCTATCTTCAATTTCTCCCCCTCTTTCTACTGTTCTTTATCTTCTCGTCTCAGATTTTCCTTCTGTTCTGCTGCTTTTGTATGAAAGCAATTGAACTGTTATGCCGCCACCGCAAACCAAGAAGACAAACCTTTCATAGCAACCGCTTCTCTCTCTCTCTCTCTCTCTCTCTCTCTCTTGCTTTGCTCCTATTCTTCAGCTCTTCCCCCCTCCCTCTCTCCCTCCACCACCACCTCTGCCATTCTTGCAACTAACAGCTTCCTTTCTTATCTCCTCTCTCTCTCACTCTCTCACTCTCTCTCTCTCTCTCTCTCTCTCTCTCTCTCTCACTCTCTCTCTCTCTCTCTCCTATTCTGACTTTAACTTCATATTTCAAGTGTGCCGGCGTCCTGCCTCCTCCTCCCCTCTTTCTCCTCTTCTCGCTCTCCGTCTGTATTCGCATCACGTGCCCACCAAAGGTTACACGGCCCACTTTCTTATCAGCGGTGGGCATTCTGGGATATCGGCCCTCTCAGGCCTGTCTTCTTCACAGCTATCTCTAATGCCCTACACCGCCACCCCCCCGCCACCCCCAAACACACACACACACACACAGCTCTCTCTCCTCTCACGCAGACACACACACACACATCTCTCTTTCTCTCTCCACCCCATATACACAAACATTTACGACACATCTTTCCTTTATTCTCTCCCTCTCTCTCTCTATCTATCTATCTATCTATCTATCTACATCCCTCCCTTCCCTATTCTCCCAAGTTTGTCGTCTTTGTTGTTGTTGTGTTTCTATTTTCTTTCTCCTACTCTTTTATTCTCTCCATTTCTTCTCCTATGCTCTCACCTTCTCATTTTTATTCAACGGTTTCTTCTTTTCTCTCGTTTTATTCTTCTCTCTCTCTTTCTCTCTCTCACTCAAACCCTACCCCCCCAACCCTCTCCCTCGCTCACCCCCTCATCCCTCCGCCCCTCCTCAATTCACTGGCATGCTGCTGTTGACTGCTGGAAGGATGACCTCTGCTGACCTTGTTCTTTCTTTCTCCCTCCTCTCTCCCTTTTTTTCCTAACCATCCCCCCTCCCTCCCTCCACCAGCCCTCCTTCCAGCGTCCGCAGAATCTTTTACAGAATGAAAATGAAAGAATGAGAGGATGACAGAGAGAACAGTGAAAGGAGAAAGATAGGGGATGGAGGAGGATTGGGGGGGGGGGGGGGGGGGTTAAAGGGAGCTAGAAAAACCCTGAGGGACTTGATAAGATTGGGGCAGAGTGTAAGAAAAGTGCCACCCCCCTTCACACTCTCTCTCTCGCTCTCTCTCTCTCTCTCTCTCTCTCTCTCTCTCTCTCTCTCTCTCTCTCTCTCTCTCTCTCTCTCTCTTTAACTCAGGCTCTCTTTCTCTCTCTGGTCTGTACTGGACAGGGGATCGATTTCCTAACCCCCATATCTCTGCAGCGTCTGTAGTCCCCCCGAGTGGCTCGTCACTGTGTGTGTGTCTGAGTGTTTGTAGAGTGAAGGTGTGTGTGTGTGTGTGTGTGTGTGTGTGTGTCCGTGGAGGGCCCATGTGGAATGTTTGACAGCAGTGTCATGTACAAATTCATCTTGGATCAAGCCGGCCCTGCTCTAATGGGCACGTGCACTCAAGGTCTTAGCGGTCACCACTCAACACGGGCGAGGGGAAAGAGAGATGGAGAGAAGGAGAGAAGGAGAGACAGAGAGGAGGAGAAGGAGAGATGGAGGAGAGGAAAACACTTCAGTACAACAGCAGAGGGTACCCCTAAAGAAAACGACGGATGAGATGTGAACACCGGGGCTGTCTCTGCTGTTTGTCGTCCCACTTCAGATCCTGAGATCAAAGCAAAACATCATAGTGTGGATCTGACGACAGCGGAACAGATCAGTGATCGGCAGGTGACCAGTGTCTCAATTACAACTTATTTTCCTTGCAACCTTTGAGTAACAGAACAGAGTATTATTTTTACCCTTTGTTTGTGTATTGTTTAATTGTAATTCAGAATGGAATCATTCTCCTGCTCTAATCACGTCACGGTGACCCAGTCACTCACACACTCACCCAGTAACTCACACACTCACTCAGTCACATACACACTCACCCAGTCACTCACACACTCACCCAGTCACTCACACACTTACCCAGTCACTCACATACTCACCCAGTCACACACACACTCACCCAGTCACTCACACACTCACCCAGTCACTCACACCTGTGGACAGTGTCACACACTCACCCAGTCACTCACACACTCACCCAGTCACTCACACACTCACCCAGTCACACACACACTCACCCAGTCACTCACACACTCACCCAGTCACTCACACACTCACCCAGTCACACACACACTCACCCAGTCACACACACACTCACCCAGTCACTCACACACTCACCCAGTCACTCACACACTCACCCAGTCACACACACACTCACCCAGTCACTCACACACTCACCCAGTCACTCACACACTCACACCTGTGGACAGTGTCACACACTCACCCAGTCACTCACACACTCACCCAGTCACTCACACACTCACCCAGTCACACACACACTCACACCTGTGGACAGTTTCACACACTCACCCAGTCACTCACACACTCACCCAGTCACACACACACACTCACACCTGTGTGACTGTGTGTCGTATTAAAAATCACAATTCTCATTTTATTCAACAAAAAATAACCTAAAAGCAATGTGAAAAGTGAAGAGTTTATTGGGCGCGGCATTCGTTCTGAGCTCCATCAGAAAAAAGCTGCAGAAGACTGGGGTGAATTTGTTCTGTTCTTGGGGACAATACTGTGTCCAAAAATACATATAAAGTCGGGTTTAGACGATTTAAAGATGGGATTCCTATGTTAGCGATAATGAACGTAGCGTATAAATACTTATATGTTTTATAATGAAAATGAATTGTAATTTTTAATTCTCATATACAGTTATACAGCACTGTGCAGGCGTCTTAGGCTACTAAGATAATGATATATATTTAAACTAATGCCTCTCAGAGAGTGTGGGGCTGGTTTAAAGTTATATATAATCACAGTAAATACGAACTAATAATAATATAAAACACATATATATATTGTTCTCTATAAAGTAGTATGTCAGAGTGAGTTTAAAGAACAATGTTTTGTTCAGATTCTCCTTGATTTGTTAAATTTGTTAAATCCACAGCACACATTATCTAAAATAATTATTTATTCACCGCTAAAACTACAGAGTAAATTCACCAGTGTTAAATAAACACTATTAGTGTTAACTTAACACTGAGAGTGTTAAATTATTAAACTAACCGCGTTAATTTGACACTAATAGTGTTGATTTAACACTGGTGAATTTACTGTGGTGTTCTCCCTGTGTCTGCATGGGTTTCCTCCGGGTGACTGTCTGTGAGGAGTGTGGTGTGTTCTCCCTGTGTCTGTGTGGGTTTCCTCCGGGTGACTGTCTGTGAGGAGTGTGGTGTGTTCTCCCTGTGTCTGTGTGGGTTTCCTCCGGGTGACTGTCTGTGAGGAGTGTGGTGTGTTCTCCCTGTGTCTGTGTGGGTTTCCTCCGGGTGACTGTCTGTGAGGAGTGTGGTGTGTTCTCCCTGTGTCTGCGTGGGTTTCCTCCGGGTGACTGTCTGTGAGGAGTGTGGTGTGTTCGCCCTGTGTCTGCGTGGGTTTCCTCCGGGTGACTGTCTGTGAGGAGTGTGGTGTGTTCTCCCTGTGTCTGTGTGGGTTTCCTCCGTGTGACTGTCTGTGAGGAGTGTGGTGTGTTCTCCCTGTGTCTGCGTGGGTTTCCTCCGGGTGACTGTCTGTGAGGAGTGTGGTGTGTTCTCCCTGTGTATGGGTGGGTTTCCTCCAGGTGACTGTCTGTGAGGAGTGTGGTGTGTTCTCTCTGTGTCTGTGTGGGTTTCCTCCGGGTGACTGTCTGTGAGGAGTGTGGTGTGTTCTCCCTGTGTCTGTGTGGGTTTCCTCCGGGTGACTGTCTGTGAGGAGTGTGGTGTGTTCTCCCTGTGTCTGTGTGGGTTTCCTCCGGGTGACTGTCTGTGAGGAGTGTTGTGTGTTCTCCTTGTGTCTGTGTGGGTTTCCTCCGGGTGACTTTCTGTGAGGAGTGTGGTGTGTTCTCCCTGTGTCTGTGTGGGTTTCCTCCGGGTGACTGTCTGTGAGGAGTGTGGTGTGTTCTCCCTGTGTCTGTGTGGGTTTCCTCCGGGTGACTGTCTGTGAGGAGTGTGGTGTTTTCTCTCTGTGTCCGAGTGGGTTTCCTCCGGGTGACTGTCTGTGAAGAGTGTGGTGTGTTCTCCCTGTGTCTGCGTGGGTTTCCTCCGGGTGACTGTCTGTGAGGAGTGTGGTGTGTTCTCCCTGTGTCTGCGTGGGTTTCCTCCGGGTGACTGTCTGTGAGGAGTGTGGTGTGTTCTCCCTGTGTCTGTGTGGGTTTCCTCCGGGTGACTGTCTGTGAGGAGTGTGGTGTGTTCTCCCTGTGTCTGTGTGGGTTTCCTCCGGGTGACTGTCTGTGAGGAGTGTGGTGTGTTCTCCCTGTGTCTGTGTGGGTTTCCTCTGGGTGACTGTCTGTGAGAGGTGTGGTGTGTTCTCTCTGTGTCTGTGTGGGTTTCCTCCATGTGACTGTCTGTGAGAAGTGTGGTGTGTTCTCCCTGTGTCTGTGTGGGTTTCCTCCATGTGACTGTCTGTGAGGAGTGTGGTGTGTTCTCCCTGTGTCTGCGTGGGTTTCCTCCGGGTGACTGTCTGTGAGGAGTGTGGTGTGTTCTCCCTGTGTCTGGGTGGGTTTCCTCCGGGTGACTGTCTGTGAGGAGTGTGGTGTGTTCTCCCTGTGTCTGTGTGGGTTTCCTCCGGGTGACTGTCTGTGAGGAGTGTGGTGTGTTCTCCCTGTGTCTGTGTGGGTTTCCTCCGGGTGACTGTCTGTGAGGAGTGTGGTGTGTTCTCCCTGTGTCTGTGTGGGTTTCCTCCGTGTGACTGTCTGTGAGGAGTGTGGTGTGTTTTCCCTGTGTCTGCGTGGGTTTCCTCCGGGTGACTGTCTGTGAGGAGTGTGGTGTGTTCTCCCTGTGTCTGCGTGAGTTTCCTCCGGGTGACTGTCTGTGAGGAGTGTGGTGTGTTCTCCCTGTGTCTGTGTGGGTTTCCTCCGTGTGACTGTCTGTGAGAAGTGTGGTGTGTTGTCCGTGTGTCTTTGTGGGTTTCCTCCGGGTGACTGTCTGTGAGGAGTGTGGTCTGTTCTCCCTGTGTCTGCGTGGGTTTCCTCCGGGTGACTGTCTGTGAGGAGTGTGGTGTGTTCTCCCTGTGTCTGCGTGAGTTTCCTCCGGGTGACTGTCTGTGAGGAGTGTGGTGTGTTCTCCCTGTGTCTGTGTGGGTTTCCTCCGTGTGACTGTCTGTGAGAAGTGTGGTGTGTTGTCCCTGTGTCTGTGTGGGTTTCCTCCGGGTGACTGTCTGTGAGGAGTGTGGTGTGTTCTCCCTGTGTCTGCGTGGGTTTCCTCCGGGTGAATGTCTGTGAGGAGTGTGGTGTGTTCTCCCTGTGTCTGCGTGGGTTTCCTCCGGGTGACTGTCTGTGAGGAGTGAGGTGTGTTCTCCCTGTGTCTGTGTGGGTTTCCTCCGGGTGACTGTCTGTGAGGAGTGTGGTGTGTTCTCCCTGTGTCTGTGTGGGTTTCCTCCGGGTGACTGTCTGTGAGAGGTGTGGTGTGTTCTCTCTGTGTCTGTGTGGGTTTCCTCCATGTGACTGTCTGTGAGAAGTTTGGTGTGTTCTCCCTGTGTCTGTGTGGGTTTCCTCCGGGTGACTGTCTGTGAGGAGTGTGGTGTGTTCTCCCTGTGTCTGCGTGGGTTTCTGGACTCACCACAACCCTGAACTGGAAAAGGGTTACAGACAATGAATGAATTAATGAATAAATTAGTAGACACTGGATGATAACCTCAAATAATACAGACTCCACGAGGAGAGATTTTGACAAAATCTGGCGGAGCATGTAGACGACCTGAGAGCGTTTGTGCTGTTGTTACAGATGTATGTTTTTCTCTAAAAATCAAACATGAATCGACTTTTGGCGATAAGAAGACGTAGAACACTACACTGTACACTCTTCGTGGGTGTCGCCATCGCTCCTCGCTCCTGTAGCTAGACGTCCTCATTGTTTGTTCTGAAAAACCTACTATTCTTTGGTTCCTGCTACAAACAAACTTTTCAGGTTCCGGAACGGTTCAGAATTATGTTTGTGACCCATAAATGAGCCCATTCAACGTTGATGGGAAAGCACTACACGTGACCTTTACATTGAAATACACGTTAAAAACTTCATCCACTAGAGGGCGCAGGGCAGATTTGAATGTTTCTAATGACAACACCAAGGAAGCGGTGGTCTGAGGCCTTTAAAACCATCACAACTCGTGAACAGAGAATTTGTTTTTAATAATATCACCCCTGAGGGAAACTGACCACAAACGTCAGCGTTAGAAACATCTGCTGGTTTTGTTTTTTAGCTGGTGTTTAGTTCTCTGTTGTGAGTGTGTGGTGGATTCATCTCACTAACTTTCCTGTGGCTGAATACCATCAGATCCTCACAGCAATGTTGCAACATCTAATCTAAAGTCTTCCCAGAAGAACAGAAGCCGTCACTGCTGGAGAGAAACAAACCACTGAGTATTTCTCAGGAAAAAAATACATGTTGGATGTGATGTCTGCAAACTTTGGGCCCTGTACAGCTCTCTCTGTGTGTGTGTGTGTGTGTGTGCTTCAAAATGCCCCTGCAATCTCATGTCCTCACACTGGAGCATGTCCCATTGCGCGAGGTTATCATAAAGCACAGATGAGGCCGATAAGCAGCAGATAGCGCGGCCTTGATCTGTCATCCCTGAAATTAGCTTATCCCACTTCACAAACCGCAATTCCCAGGATTCTGAGCACTGATGGACACCGCGTGCTGGGATAAGCCCAGCCCTTCTCCGGAGCAGCTGCGTGCGTAAAGTGGTGCAACAAATAGAATTACAATCCATGACGCCATTTCTATCCGGATCACAAAGTCGTTTTGCGTATTTTTAGACGGATCACAAAAGCAGCCGGAGCGATCCGGAGAAGTGTGGGATGTAGGTGTGCTAACGCTCCGGATGGTGGGGTTTCAGCATTGAACGATGGAAGACATAAACGAGAAGGCGTCTGTTTGCCAATATCCAATCTGCTACAATTCCTAGCAACAAGCTGGGCTTGGGTTTACTGCCAGAAACCTACAGAAGAAACAGAGAGTGGTCAAAACACCAGTTCTCTTAATTTACCTGTCAAAGATGAGCTTTATTACAGGCAAGTGTGTCCAATTCCTGGTGATATTTAAAGGCATACAAGAGCAGACTCCTATCTCTTTTAATGGGATCTACATAATCAAAACTGGGAGCTGAAATAATCTTTCAGCTGCTCCCACTAGGGGTCGCCACAGTGGATCATCGTGATCCACATAGCAGACTTGGCACGGGTTTGAAATTGGATGCCCTCCATTTCATCAAAGCTTGGGAGCAGCACTGGGCATGTGCTCCCCAGTGGCTGGGATATTTACGCACACAATAACAGCAGTTTGATTTAGCCGCCAGTGGAGGAAACCCATGCAGATACTGGGAGAACCCACCTCACCAAGGACCCCAGGATCCTACAGCTGTGTGACAGTGACATTGCCTGCAGTGACACCAAGCAAAATGACTCCATGAATCACACAGCCAATCCCCTACCAACATGTCTTTTAACTGTGTGAGGAAACCAGAGCACCCGGAGGAAACCCACGCAGACTCAGAGAGAACACACCCCTAATCCTAACCTGAAACTGTGAATGAACCCAGGACACTGAGACACTGAAGCTGTGGCAGCGACACCACCTTCAACATCTCTGTGCTTCCTTTGTCTGATGTAGAGTGATTAATTAATTTCATATTTACATATATGTCATTAGGACTTGCTATTTTAATTATGCTACAGACGTGTGCAAATGTAGTGTTACCTTGTGTTCAGGAGTGACACGACAGAGCGGCTGGACATCATTCCTTCTTACTGAGGACTGGTGATTCCTGGTGGAGAACTTGTGTGTAGTCAGCAATGTGGAAAAGTTGAGCACAGTTTAACTTTATACAAATTAGGAGTGACATTGTGATTACTAGTGGGAGTCCATTAAGGTGGTATGTGCTTTATCTTCGCTCCTCCTTCACAGCTCTTGCCATCAGTGAAGCCATGGCAACCAGAGGTCAACTCGTGCTCAGAAACGTTGACAGGTGATAAGTGAGGATCTGTTTCGGTGAGGAGACGCAATATCGCTGCTGGTGTGAATGCAGGGTTAGGAGTCTAGCACAAGGACTCTTTTGGCAATTTTCCACTGCATGGTACCTATACTGGCCTACTAGATTTTTAGCTTTTCCACAAGGTGAATCAGGTCCTGGTTCTGGAAGCGGGTTCTTGTTTAGTGGCTGTTCTCTCGTGGTTCAGAGCGAGTCGAGTAGGGACTAAACTGTGGCGTGTAAACCTTGCAGAGCGCTGATTGTCCAGAGAGAGTCGTCACTCTACGCCACGCAACGCAGACGACCAGCACCAACTCTCCATCTGTAAAATCTCCAGCTGCAGCAGAGAGCTGGACTCACGACGGCAACTCGTAAAATGACGCCGTGGTCTTTTGAAGAGGTTCAAACGCTCCTTGGATCGTTGGCCGACGAAAGAATCCAGCGAGAGCTGGACGCTGCAACAAGGAAGGAACAAACTCTACTGATCTGTCTGAACTGATGACGGAGATGTGTTCAGTCCCAAACAACAACAACACGCCAATACACCATGAGTAAACACCGCTTAACGTTACCGCCGCCGTTGTTGTTGTTTCCAAAGCCCCTATCAGGTATGAAACTGTGAGTAGAGTCGCATACATCCAGTGGAGAACAGCATTATTATACCATGGTGTCCATACCTGAGCTGGGTATAAATCCCTAGTCCTTGTGTAGTTACCCACTACACGGTCCAACCAGACTGCACCTTTCACTGCAGGCTGTTTCAAATCAAAATCAGGTTCCAGCTGTTCTCCCGTGTTGGTCACTGCATGGAAATAACTGTGTAATACCAGTGTAAACAGTGCTATATGTTTTTTATTAAAATCAGAATAAGACTGCACACATGACAAGGACATTTTCACACATTTAAATCAAATTAAACACCTCTGTTTATTTTTAAACAGGAACATGGTGTGGTTTAATGCTTTTAAATGATTGGTGATCACGACGTACCAGTGGAAGTCATTCATAAGCCATTGCACTGGTTTGGAAGTGGAGATCTTCTGGGCAAAGAGATTCACACTGTATTCGTCCTCTTTTAGGGTGCAATTTATTTGGTTATTTTAAACAGAGAATCACAGAGGTGTGTGTGTGTGTGTGTGTTTGTGTGCAGATCAAATGATTCCAACCCTAACCACTGCTGCCCTCAACAGGGAAACCATGGTGGTCATTAAAACAAGTTCTAAATCCAACCCTGTATTTACTAAAAAATTGTTAATGCAGAAATATATTTAATTTTATAAAATGATTATAAAGCCACAGCTTGTTCTTCTAAGAACTGCTTTATTGTTTCTCTTTAACTCTTGAAACCACCAGGGCTTACAACTCCATTCCCTCAGACAGAATTAAAGATGAGGAAATTAACTCAAATGGGCCTTGGAGCAGCTGCACATGAGCTTAAAGTTACCATGTCTGATATCACGTGGCAGAGGGATGGGCACAGAGCAGTGGAGCAGTGCTCTCCAGAGTTACAGAACTCAATCCAGTACTGTCAGTACAGTCTGATGCAGTGACACTGACGTGGTGGTGGTGTGTTAGTGTGTGTTGTGCTGGTGTAGAGTGGATCAGACACAGCAGTGCTGCTGGAGTTTTTAAACCCTGTGTCCACTCTCTCTCCACTCTGTGAGACACTCCTCCCTCGTTGGTCCACCTTGTAGATGTAGAGTCAGAGACAGTAGCTCATCTGTCGCTGCACAGTGTGTGTCGCTCGTCCTCTAGTCCTTCATCAGTGACACAGGGCGCTGTTTACTGTGGACTGTTCTCAGACACTGAGGGGTTTAAAAATACACACTACATTTGAACTCCAACACATCAGAAATCAACAACAACACCAGGACATCTCATTATCAACAAAGAACCGCAAACAGCAAACGACACAGAAAATGTGACCATTCAGGATCCTGCACAAAGGGGTTAATCACAACAGATTTGAAGATAGAAGAAGAACAATACAAAGCAATTTCAACCATGTTTTAAAGGCAGGGTATTATGAAAAATCTGTGTTTCAGAGAAAAAATGAAAACAGCTAAAATCCAGAGCTTCTGCTCTTCATTCCTTACTGCTCTGCACTCAGGGTCAGGGTGAACAGCGTGCAGCTTATTATCATTCAGGACCCGAATCCCGCAGTTCGCGGGGTAAAAACACAACTTTTATTCTAAGTATTATAACTCATGAAAGCCTCACTGCATCTGTGTCCTTCACATATCATTAGAAACCACACATCCTACCGGTTCTAAAAGTAGCGCTGTCATCACGGTGCTGTGAAGGGAGTAATCAGTTTTGTTATGAGTCACATGACGTCAACCCACGCTGTCTCCGGGCAGAAAAAACGAGTCATTCAGCAAAAACATGTTTTTTTTATTTATTTTTTTTATTCCTATTATTTATTTGTAGTGTTTCAAGGTTTTTGTATGAGGTTTCACATCAAATAACGTTGGATTACATCACCAAATATAAACTAAAACGTTTAAATAACTTCATTGTGTGTATTCTAAATAAACAAGTATTATTTCATCGTATTTTAAAAAGACTATTATAATAATAATAGTTGTTACTATTACTATTACTATATGTTACTATAGGGGTGGCACGGTGGCGCAGCAGGTAGTGTTGCAGTCACACAGCTCCAGGGGCCTGGAGGTTGTGGGTTCGATTCCCGCTCCGGGTGACTGTCTGTGAGGAGTGTGGTGTGTTCTCCCTGTGTCTGTGTGGGTTTCCTCCGGGTGACTGTCTGTGAGGAGTGTGGTGTGTTCTCCCTGTGTCGGCATGGGTTTCCTCCGGGTGACTGTCTGTGAGGAGTGTAGTGTGTTCTCCCTGTGTCGGCATGGGTTTCCTCCAGGTGCTCTGGTTTCCTCCCACAGTCCAAAAACACACGTTGGTAGGTGGATTGGCGACTCAAAAATGTCCGTAGGTGTGAGTGTGTGTGTGTGTGTGTGTCTGTGTTGCCCTGTAAAGGACTGGTGCCCTCCAGGGTGTATTCCCGCCTTGCGCCCAATGATTCCAGGTAGGCTCTGGTCCCACCGCGACCCTGAATAGGATAAGGGTTACAGATAATGAATGAATGAGTTGTTACTATTATAAGCAACTGAGTAAATATCCAGTACCAAAACAATTTTTATTTATTGGGATATTGTCAATATTGTCAATATAAATTCTGGGCCTGCTGTGACTGTCAGAGCTTTATCAGTCAAACACCCCAGAGCTTAGAATATCAAGAAAAAAAAAGTCTGTCTGATGCTACACATTTATTTTGTCTCAGTAATATGCCATGTAATAAATTAGCATTAAATGCTATGTTGCTAATGCTAATGTTTTCAACTAACTGACACACCCAGACTAACAATCTGTGCACAGATATCTGAGGTGGGAGTATGTTTTGAAGACTTTCCAATGAATATGTAAAAGAATAATAAAAAAAATAAATAAAAAACAGGTGCTTGGTAAAATTTTGGTCAGAACTTTCAGTTTCAAGAAAATATCAAATACCAGTTAGCATTTAAACCTCGTGAGGTCTTTAGAAAAGAAAACAACATATAGAATATGGCTATGACACATAATTACTGTTTAAACGCAACTGAAAGAGACACTGACAAAAAAATAAATAAAAAACAGAAAAGCCTAATCCTATATAGATACGGTACAAAGCCTTAATGCAGCATTAGTTCCTGTGTAGTAGAGTCAAACACCGCCAGCCTCAACCACACATGGCCCCTCAGTGTGGAATAGTCCTTAGCTTCTATTAACCGGGCCCGGGTTATTGACCACTGGCACAGAATAAAGATTGTCCACTCTGAGCTCAATTCGCTTTCAAGGCCGGTACAGTAAATTAAAGCTATTACGGTTTTATTTACATTATTGATCAGCGATGAGTTGATTTTTAATTCCTGCACTGCAGGCCAACACAGCGTGTTTAATTTGCTTTGCTGTGCTGTGTTTGTGTGTGTGTGTGTGTGTGTGGGTTTAAGCATTGGCAGCGTGGCAGAGGAATGGCAATGGCATAGTGAGGACTTAGAGAGATTAGAAGGGGGATCAGTGTCATCGGTGCTGGAAGAGTTATGACTTGGGCTGAGTTCAAGGTAAGAAGCAGGAACACATCGCCATAACCACCTCATCTCATCCTTTAACACACAGACACACACACACACACACACACACACACTCAGACTGCGTGAAATAGAGGTTAACTGCAAACCCAGACTTTTTTCCTGTCCTTTTTTTTTACAGGAGGAGAGAGGGGAGGAGAGGGGGGATGAAAGTACCTCTGGGAGTCTCTGGACAATTTTTTATATCGGATTAGAAAACAAAAATCAATATTTAATTATCTGTGAGCTTTTTGTGTCACTGCATCTTTGGGTCAGTAAGTGGTCCGGGCACCGTGCTTTGCCCCTGCTCTGTAACTGAGAGAGTCGTTAAAAAGGCTGTATCTTTTTACGGCTCTTTCATTATGCCGTCTTAAAATGGAGCATACGAGGTCAGCCTATCCGCGGGCGTGTGTGTGTGTGTGTGTGTGTGATCACTGCTGGCAGCAGATGAGTGTGTGTTGTACATTGTGTTGTAGATGAGTGGCTTATGTACATGTGTGTCGTGGCTCACTCGGTCGCCACATCGTCCTGTTCCCTCGTATCACTGACACCATCCGGACTCGGCTTCTGTGACCCGAAACTCATTTTCTCCAAATACCATCAAACCTCCTCAGAGAAGCAGATGCTGTCAATATCCTTTAATTGCAGAAGAAATGAGGGCCGATTAAGTGTCTACAAACATTTTGACCGTACAGTGAAGGTAAAGCTGTGGTCGCTGAAGAGCCATGTCCCGTAACGTCTTTGTTGACACTCTTCAGGCTCGTCGCACTGGAGTGGAGCTACTGTACACCGCAGGCATACACAGGGGTCTGGTTTTGTTGTAGCACAGGCAATAATTACCTGCCACTTCACATCCTTCAGCACCCAGGCTGTGGTCATTTTGTCCCAGGCTGTGGTCATTTTACAGGACCCCTTCCTGTCAAAGTAGCAGCTCTGGGAATGAACTCACCGACGGTCAGAAGATGCAGTTTTCCAACAATAAGACACACCTTCTGTGGTCAGCTTGAAGACATGTGTCTGAAAAAGATATGGCTTCTTTTCTTTTCTTCTGCTCTTCTCCAGTTGTCACAGAGAGAGTGAGAGAGAGAGAGAGAGAGAGAGAGAGAGAGAGAGAGAGAACCATGGGCTCCGTTCACACAGCAGGTAAAACTGGCCCAAATCCGATCTCGGTTTCGTCGTATGTGACACAAATGTGTCATTTTTTTGGCTTTGTGAACAGCACAAATTGTATTGAATCTGACTATTTTAATCAGATTTGGGCCACTTTCGTATGCGGTATTGAAGTCAGATCCATATCAGATCTGTTGCAACGCGACTGTCTGAGCGGCCAGATCGGATTCATGTGACGTTGTCACTCCGGTTAGGACGTGGAAACGGACTGAACAGCAGAACAAAAAGATCAGACTTGGGCCACTTTTTCCTGCTGTGTGAACGTAGCCATGGAGAAAGAGTGTGTCTCAGGTAACTCTGTTTGTATTAAACATTATATATAAAGAAAGAGAAATACAGAGAAATACCTGTCATGCTTTGTCTGTCTGTCCTTTGCTTTCAATCCTTGTTTTGTCCTTTGTCTTGTTCCTCATGACTCCTCGTTTGATCTCTGGCCACACCCCCATTCTGTGCCATGTGACTGTTGTTCCCAGGTGTTTCTCTATCCCCTGGATGTGTATATAAGCCCAGTTCCTTAGTCTTTGCATTGTCGATCATAGTATGTGTATCTTAGTCTTGATCTGTTCCCTGCTTAGTCTTGTTTAGTGTTTATTTTCTGCCTTAGTCCTGTGTTAGTTTCTAGGTTCCCCTCTGTCTTTGTCCAATGTTTACATCTCTGTATATCTCTGTTTGGTCTTGTTTTGTCATTAAACTCCACCTTACACCTGCATCCGCCTCCTAGTCCCTTCATTCCACACCCAGGGCGTTACAAGAGCATAGTACACTATTAGATAAATAGTGTCACTGTTGTGGTATATTTCTGTACCTTTGTTCTGTTATAAGGTCTTGTCCAATAATGTATCTCTACCGTACTTTTTTTCCTGGGAGTGTAGGAAGCAAAGGGAGAGAGAGAGAGAGGGAGGTGAGTGTATGAGAGATAGTGAGAGAGAGAGAGACTGAGAAAATATGGAGAAATAAATAGAGACAGACAAAAAGGAGGCTGGGAGGAACTTGGAAAGAGAGAAAAGTAGGTGAGGCGGGGAGCTTTGCTTTGTCCTTTGAGGGGGACAAAGCAAATATGCTACTGAAAGTGTGTTGATGCTAAAAATCGGAAGCTAAAGCAGATGAGAAGCCCCCAGCAGTGAGGGGCTTGTCCTGTACAGGGTAAACCATGCTAACACTAATAGCAAGGCCACTCTGAGTGTCTGAGTGAACAGGGCATCCTGTCGACTGCACGCACTTCAGGAGGACGGGGGGTGAGGGTGAGGAGAACGGGAGGCGGGGGGGAGATAGCTGCGGCGGAGGACAGGGAGTTAAAGTGATTGAGGCTGCAGCAGGGTCAAGCGCGCTGTGGCCAGCAAACCGTTAGCCAGCCGTCTCCTGGGCCATCTGTAAAAGTGATAAACAACACTGCAGGGCATTGTGCATCAGGCTGAGGTGTGCTCTGTGTACACCCACCCATGTGATGTGTTACAGAGGGGGTCCACCCGAGAGGAACCGTGTACATGGATGGGTATTTCACTTTAATTGATATGAATATTATACTATATTATATCATATATTATATATATGAATATTATATTATATATAAGGTGATATTTTATGTAATCACGTTATAATTAATTACATTAATTCAGACCATTATAGACCCATATATTTAGTGCAGTCTATTAAAAAAACAGTGTTCATACATTTCTATTCAGTTCTATGGTAATCTTTCAGATTAAGACTGTTCTGTTTAATGCCTATGATTACAAACATACAATTCTGCCCATGCGTAATACATAAATCTGAACACTCAATTAAATCTCAACATTAAAGACCACACACAATTTAAAACCAGTGTTTAACCCCGTTGATATGTGCATGGGGTAGTGTTTCAGACAGATTCAGACATCAGGGGTTTCTGACATCACAAACCCAATAAACCAATCCTGTCAGTGTTGTGACTGTGAGATGAGTGACAGAGAGGTGGGTGGAGATTTTAGGTGGGGGCTAATTATTAATGAACAGAGCTGTGTGTACTGAATAAAGACAACGATGTTGAGTTACAATGCATCGTCTTAGTTATTAGGGGACTTTTTTTCTGGAAATAAACTCTAAATCTCTGAACAGAGATTGTTAGGGGTTTAATGAAGGACGGGAGGTGGACTGTCGTATCCTGAGGGGCTGCCATTTCTGACGTTTCATCTCCTGTTCTTTATTAACGGAGAGATGTGTCTCTGATGCCGGGCTTGTGTTTGATGTGTAAAGATTATAGTTCGACTAAGTCTGATATTTTGAGAAAAAATCAGAATGTTTAAAGAAAAAAGAGACTATTTTGGTAAAAATAAAGCCAGGATATTTTGAATGTTGAGAATATTTCGAACATTTTGAGAAACAGTGTTTGGATTCTGAACACTAAAGAGACACCTTTCTCTCTGGTTGTTTCTTGCACAACCCTTCAACACAACAGTGTGGTCCAGATGTGCCTGAAGACAGGAGGAGTATTTCTGCATTCAGGAAACATATATGAGAGTATAACTATAAAACTGAGTGCTCAGTGTTCCTCCTTTCCACTCCAGATGGTTATGTTTGCAGCAAAATATTCTGAAATTATTCTTGAAAATTTCTGACTTTATTTTTTAAATCTATTTTTTTCAGTGCAGTTGTAAAACTGCATTGCCATCTCTCTCTCTCTCTCTCTCTCTCTCTCTCTCTCTCTCTCTCTCTCTTTGTCCCCATTTTCTGTTTCTACCTCTCTGTTTTTCCTCTCACTCTCTTTCTTTCTTTCTTTCTTTCTTTCTCTCTTTATTTCTTTCTTTCTTTATTTATTTGTTCTCTCTCTCTCTCTCTCTCTCTCTCTCTCTCTTTGTCCCCATCTTCTCTGTTTTTCCTCTCACTCTTTCTTTCTTTCTTTCTTTCTTTGTTTCTCTCTTTCTTTCTTTCTTTCTTTCTTTCTTTATTTGTTCTCTCTCTCTCTCTCTCTCTCTCTCTCTCTCTCTCTCTTTGTCCCCATCTTCTCCGTTTCTACTTCTTTGTTTTTCCTCTCACTCTTTCTTTCTTTTCTCTCTTTCTTCCTTTATTTGTTCTCTCTCTCTCTCTCTCTCTCTCTCTCTCTCTCTCTCTCTCTCTCACTCTCTTTGTCCCCATCTTCTCTGTTTATACTTCACTTTGTTTTTCCTCTCACTGTTTCTTTCTTTCTTCCTGACTTTCTTTTTTCTCTCTCTTTCTTCATTTTTTGCTCTCTCTCTCTCTCTCTCTCTCTCTCTCTCTCTCTCTCTCTCTCTCTCTCTCTCTCTCTCTCATGCTTAAGAGTAATTAACAGAGCTATTAGTATCATTTGACCCACTCTACCCCTCACTAGCCACACACACATTAAAGAGGCAAAGATTCCTTGCACTGCTTTGTATCACACAAGCTCCTCCAGCAGATAAACTCAACCCTCAACCTCTGACTACTGCCACTGCAGAGTCTCCATCCTTCATTTACACGACATGTTCAAAAAAACACACCATATAACAACTGGGGGAAGCTCTCGAGGTGATTTCATACTGAGACGTCACCGGAGGTGGGGTAATGCAACGGAGCCATTACTGCATTTTTAAGCAACCTTTATCGAACCCTTAAAAGGGCACTAGTAAAACAAGGGAACAATGATGAAGCAAAACATACAAACGTTAGGAATATAACTAATATAAGCGGTATATTACCAATATAAACAGTCTACAGCCACACATGAGCCTGAAGTACCCATGCTCAATGCCACATGTATTCTCTAGTTGTGCTCCACCCAGCACCTCTGAGAAGAATCAGAGTGGAGTTTGAGATCCAGATCTAATCATCCAACATCAGTGCCTGACCTTTCTGATGTTTCTGTGGCTGAATCCAATCAAATTCCCACTAGTGTAAAGCTTTTCCAGACGAGTCGAAGCTGTTACACACTCCCTATGAACACCCTTCCTTTAAGAAGATGTGGTGGATGAGCCGGGGGCCCACAGATAAAGGATAAAGCACCTGAATGGTAGCTGAATGCAAACATATCCTCACAGAAATGTTCCAGCATGTAGTGCAAAGCCTTCCCAAGAGAGTCAGAGCTGCTTTTTAGTGGCGTTCACTGGGCCAATGGGTAAATTAGTGGGTCTGGGACCCCCAGTCTGTGTTGTGATCTGATCTGATCATGCTCACGAGACCCAAACAACCAGGACTAACCACCCGGATTACACCCTCGTCACGCGGCAGAGACGCTCACGTGGATCTTGCAAAACCTCTTGGTTAAAGACCTGTTCCTTTAGGTCCACTTCCAACTGCTCCTGTACCTGCAGCGGTGGTGTGTGTACATACATCCTCCTTTATTACACACACAGGAGAAATGAGATAGTTGCACACTGACAACCCGACACACACACACACACACACACACACACACACACACACACACACACACCAGAGAGAGAACAACCTTTTCCCTCACCTCTCACTGACACATCCTTGGAGTGTAATACACACGAATGGGCAATCGATACACACTCAGCCAAAAGGAGGCAGGAATTGTGGCAGTGAGGCACCACTCATTACAGTGTGGCCAAGGCCAATGAACCTCTGCAGAGAGAGAGAGAGAGAGAGAGTAAATAAATGAAGAAAGAAAGAAAGAAAGAAAGAAAGAAAGAAAGAAAGAAAGAAAGAAAAACAGTGAGAGGAAAAACAAAGTGTAGTAGAAACAGAGATGGGTGAGAGAGAGATAGAGAGAGAGAGAACAAATAAAGGAAGAAAGAGAAAAAGAGTGAGAGAAAAACAAAGTAGAAACAGAGAAGATGGGGACAAAGAGAGAGAGAGAGAGAGAGAGAGAAGAAAGAAAGAAAGAAAGAAAGAAAGAAAGAAAGAAAGCGGTGAGAGGAAAAACAAAGAAGCAGAAACAGAGAAGATGGAGAGAGAGAGAGAGAGAGAGAGAGAGAGAGAGAAAGGTAGAGGGAAAGAGAGAAGGTAGATCTCAAAAAGGAGAAAATGTAGAGTGTGTTGGCATTGGTGCCCATCCTGTTCCACTGGGTTTGTCCGGTTAGAGAGTAATGTATAAAGAGTGAAATATAACTCTGATGACTCTGTTAACTCATAACACACTGAATGTTCCAGGCGTCTTTAACGTAGACGTTAGCAGGCCTTTGCTAATGCGCTAGAAGGCTCTGTCTGACATCACAGGCTGTGCTCAACTCGACTAATTCCAGAGAGGAAAGAGATATTCATTCTTGTTTGTATCAGAAACGTGAATGAAGTGGTTCCACTGCGTCACATTATTGAGAAATAACCTGCTGTTTTATTAAAGAGTGATGGCAGGTAAATCACAAAGAAAGAACAATAGAAATCTGCCACCTGAGCCGTGTGGAAAGCTGCGCTGAAATGAAACCAAACAGCAGACCTGCACTGTGAATTCCCACCGTGACTCACTTCACTCCGGCGTAGCACAGCAGCGCTGGGAACAGAACGATGGCAGGCGATTAGGGGTAACTCGATGAGGCACTAATGTTGTTTAGAGACTGAGAAAATGTCAGCCTCTGGAGGATTTTCTATTTTTTTTAACTCGACTAAAAACATGTGCCCCTACGCTAACTGCACAGAAACCACTGTTAAACACCTCGGAGGAGTCTAAGAAAGAGGATCTCCATCCCTTCTTGTCGCCATGGTGATCTACCATGCACCAACTTTGACATAAATGATGGCATTATATATTTAAGTAATAATAATAATAGTAATTAAAATAATAATCTATATCAAAGGAGACATATTTTCCTCCTTTTTTCACAAGGGAACACGGTTCTGGGGTCTCACTGAAATGTCTAAAAAGCCCTGTTCAGAACAGCCTTTTCCTTTAAATGATAATGAGCCGCTCGCTGTTCACCCCGACCCCGAGCGCACAGCAGTGAGGAGCGAGGAGCAGAAGCTCTGGTTTTTAGCCGTTTTCACTCTGTTCTCTTTCTTCTCCGTTTTTACTCAGTGCTCTTATTTCTCCGCGCTCGTTGTGTCTGTTTTCCTGCGTTTAACCTCGGGTTTGCGCTCTCACATAAACGTGGGTCGAGCGCTGTGATTGGACAGACTCAGGCGAGGGGGCGGGGCTATTCTAAAGTCTCTGCGCTTGACGTCAGAAGCGGAGCAGAATCAGAACGGTCCGTTTTACCCCATGTTTTCAGTCTTAGGCAGCGCACAGAATCCTGACTGGAGGGTCTTGTTTCACAGTGTGTGGGTTGGTGGCCCCCGGATCCCCACATTAATGCGATCATGTACCGAACTACATGTATTGAAATCTCCCTTTTGAAACCGCACACTATTACGCTATTTCTAGCTTCACAAGTATTTCACGCCTTCACTCCTGCCCATGGATGGAACTAAATATACACGTCCGCTGATGATGATTAATGCTGTATATGGACATGTAAAGACACGTGCGCATTATGGAAGAAGCCCAGGCTTTAGCAGTGGTGGCAGATGCACTGACACTTAGCACTGGCTCATTATCCATCACATCACCAGTCATGAAATAGCATCTAAATTGAGGGAATATTAGTCAATCGGAGGGCTGCTAGGACCTAGCTACTCATTATCGCGGCCCGCTGAATGGCTGCCCGGCAATTGATGCTGGGATGGTGGGAGAGTAATGTGAACATAAGTGGCGGCGGTAATCTTCCTGTGGGTGGTTAAGAAGACAATGCAAGTGTCAGTTTGGAGTGGATTCGGCTTACAGTGATAGTACAGTTATTACACGGGGGTAGCTGTCTGGCCGATTTTGGCTAGTAATGACATGTAGACTATCGCACCAAAGGTAATTGTTTCTTTAATGCAGTCCACTCTAAGCCTTTTGTGCGTGTACAATTCTTTACTCCAGATTCTAGTGGGTGCAACAGTGCTCTACCTCCAGGTGTGGTTACAGTTATATTTCCTTATGTGATTTCCTGCTTGTATGAGTGGCCACTGGAGCCAGGGGAAGAGACAATGAGTGTTGGAACAAGGAAGTCCAATAGGAATGCTCCAAAATTACTTGGAATAAAATCTTTTTATCGTGAAAGGTTTTGGGAGATATATGTTTGTAATTGGACGCTGTTTCTGTGATATTTTAAGCTTTAAATGTTTCTTGAATTTTGTATCAAATTTTAAGTCTTGTTTTTTTTGGAGTGTGTTGTAAGATTCAAATCGTTATTATGTTCATATTTACAAAATACACTTCAGTTGTTCGGGCGGCATGGTGGCGCAACAGGTTAGTGACTCTCTGTTAGGAGTGTGGTGTGTTCTCCCTGTGTCTGTGTGGGTTTCCTCTGGGTGACTGAATGTGAGGAGTGTGGTGTGTTCTCCCTGTGTCTGCGTGGGTTTCCTCTGGGTGCTCCGGTTTCCTCCCACAGTCCAAAACACACGTTGGTAGGTGGATTGGTGACTCAAAAAGTGTCCGTAGGTGTGAGTGATTGTGTGTATGTGTGTGTTGCCCTGTGAAGGACTGGCGCCCTCTCCAGGGTGTGTTCCCGCCTTGCGCCCAACGATTCCAGGAAGGCTCTGGACCCACTGTGACCCTGAACTGGATAAGGGTTACAGATAATGAATGGATGGAGTTGTTCAGTTGAGTTTTTGAAAATATTTTTGTGCTTTTTAAGTTAAAAAAAAAAAAGCTTCACGTGTATTAACCTCTTGTGTTAGGGTCTTGACCGAGCCGTTTTTAGGTTTTAAATGCATAGAAGTACTCAATAATTCCGGGTAGCTTCTGTCTTTGTCTGTTTCACAAAACAAGGAAAGACAGACATGTCCAGACACATAAGGCCCAGTCAGTTTAGAGTTAGAGTTTTGTATCGTGTACATCTCCAGTTTACAGTCTGCAACAATGAACAATTAAAACCAATCCCTTCATGGATAAGGAAGAATAACACGGTCAACAAGAGGGAAGAAACAAATCGGTTGATAATTAATTGTTTTTAGGGTGATTTTATGGCTGATTTAAGGCACGGGTCAAAACCGACCCATTAACATAAGAGAAGTTAACACAGGAGGAAGGTTAAAAAACTCAGTTGAATTTTATAATGTGATTTGTGCATAACACTGTAACATTACAGTACTGCATGTCTTTTAACAGTCTCTCTCTCTCTCTCTCTCTCTCTCTCTCTCTACAAAGCCCCCTCACCCTCCCGGTTACCTCTCCCCAATTACACTTGGCTTTGCTCAATCACGGTGGACGGTGGTACCTGACAAATTAAAGAGAATAAGCGGCGAGTCTAACACCGAGGCCGGCCGCCGTCTCATCCCTAATGAAATTTGCTCAGACGTACATCAAGGGTCCACTGTCAGCATCGGCCCATTCAAACGCCGCAGCCGCACCCCCTGCTGTTTTATTATGTATTGTGCTGATGATTATTTCCATATCAAATGTGTGTCACCGCGTCTAACGCACCCCCTCTTCCAACCCCATTAAAACTGGATCCCCTTCTCCGTTCCCCTCCTAACGATGTCCGGATTAAAACTGAGACACGTCGGCGTGTGCATATCTGAATATTTATCCGGAACAGGCCCTGCTCCGGCACCGAACAGGAGACGATGATTCGAGTGATTAAAGAGCTTTCCCAAATCAGCACCGGGATCAGACACGGTGTAATTAAACACACACTTCCGCCGACTCTCCGTGAAGGGCCACCTCCTTCCCCGGCAGCCCAGGTGAGCGCTGCATCTCCTCCGACATAGAATTAAATGTGTCTCCTATATTCCAGAAATCATTAATTATTCGCACTTCTCTGGCTTTACCCCAACAGGAGAGAAGGAAGGAATAGCATTTATTACCGAACACATTCAGACGCACTCCGGCACTCCCTGGCTCCGATGGCGGAGTTTAAATGATTCAGCGCGCAGACAAATCTGTGTGTATGAACATCCATATTTCAAACGTGGCTGCAGGCTCGTTTCTCACGCTGTCTGTTTATTCGCTTTGCTTGTGTGTTTAAAGACGAAGTTACGGGAGGAAATATTAATATTTCCCTCAGCGAGGAAGTGCGAGGAAAGCAGTATGAGCAGCGACACAGATGGAGACAGAGGAGGGAGGAGAGGAGCGAGTGATGACACAAGAAAGAGGGAGAGAAGGGGAGAGTGTTTGGAACAGTCCACTGGTGTGTGTGTGTGTGTGTGAGACTGGGTGAATGACTGAGAATGTGGAACTGTCCACAGGAGTGTGTAGGTGTGTGTGTGTATGTGTGTGTGTGTGTGTGTGTGTGTGTGTGTGACTGGGTGAATGACTGAGAATGTGGAACTGTCCACAGGAGTGTGTGTGTGTGTGTGTGTGTCTGTGACTGGGTGAATGACTGACTATGTGGAAATGTGGAACTGTTCACAGGTGTGTGTGAGTGACTGGTTGAGTGTGTATGTGTGTGTGTGACTGGGTAAGTGTGTGTGTGACTGGGTGAGTGTGTGTGTGTGTGTGTGTGTGATTGGGTAAGTGTGTGTGTGACTGGGTGAGTCCACAGGTGTAAGTTACAGATGATGAATGAATAACTGATATTTTAAAAATGATCAGACATTTAATAATTCCAAACATTTATTTAAAAACAAATAAATTATCGAAAGTACAACTGCGTGGGATGAAAAGTAAAATCCCAATTATTTTGTTTAGCCACAGAAACATACACAAGAGAAGAAATCTACATATCAATGCACTGCCATCAAGCAGCGGTCACTTGACAACTGGTATTTAATCAGAGGATCACGTTGTGTGACAGTGCCACTCTGTGCTGGAATTAGACACGTCTCTATACGGCTCCAATTAACTGAAACTTTCAAAGACAACGGGGAAGAAGTTCCTGGTGATTATTTCCTAGACTCTGAGACGTAGTCCACTTCTCCAGATGAAAGAGTCGGTGTAAAAATGCCTCCATTCTCTATAAAGAGGCACCCAACAAAGAGAGAAGTCATATAGCTGTCAGAGTGGCTTCCATCAGATGATGGACTTGATCTGGCGCTTTATTACGATCCACACAGTGTTCGGGAAGCTGGAGCTGATGGCAGGTAGAAAAGAAAGTGTACAGAGACCCACTAGAAACAAAAATAGCAATGACTATATCTCCTTATCCTTGAGGAGTATCAGCACAGACCTCCAGTATGGTGGTTATGAGCTGTTTAAGAAGCTGGCTTTGCATTAGAGACCAGTGTAAAATCCTGCTGGAGTTTCTGAAGGTCGGCGGGGGGTCATTTTACAACAGCAGAAAACACAAATAAAAGCCTGGAGTCCAGATAACGTGAGGGTAATCAACACGACTTAAAACTGCAGTGAAATACGGCACATAAAGTGAATGAGAGAGAGAGAGAGAGAGAGAGAGAGAGGGAGGGAGGGAGGGAGAGAGAGGGAGAGAGAGAGATAGAGGGAGGGAGAGAGAGAGAGAGAGGGAGGGAGAGAGAGAGAGAGGAACAGAAAATTAAGAGAGAATAGTGAAAGAGGGGAAAAAGAAAAGATGGAAAGAGAGCAAAGAGACAGAAACAGAAAGAGAGAGAAGAAAATTAGAGTCAGAAAAGAGAGAGAACTGGATTACAGAAGACATGAATGAATGAATGAATGAGTGGATGGATGGATGGATGGATGGATGGATGGATGGATGGATGGATGGACGGACGGATATATAAATGCATGCATGGATGAACAGATGAATGAATGAAGAATAATGAATTGGTGGATGGGTGAATGGATGGATGAATGCAGGCATGAATGAATGAGTGGATGGATGGATGGATGGATGTATATATAAATGCATGTATGAATGAACAGATGAATGAATGACGAATAATGTATTTGTGGATGGATGGATGAATGAATTAATTGTGAATGAATGGATGGATGGGTGGGTGAATGAATGAATGAATGGATGGATGGATGGATGGATGGATGGATGGATGGATGGATGGATGGATCGATGTATATATAAATGCATGTATGGATGAACAGATGAATGAATGAAGAATAATGTATTTGTGGATGGATGGATGGATGAATGAATGAATTGTGAATGGATGGATGGATGGGTGGGTGAATGAATGGATGGATGGATGGATGGATGGATGGATGGATGTATATATAAATGCATGTATGGATGAACAGATGAATGAATGAAGAATAATGAATTGGTGAATGGGTGAATGGTTGGATGAATGCAGGCATGAATGAATGAATGGATGGATAGATGAATGAATTAATTGTGAATGAATGGATGGATGGGTGGGTGATTGAATGAATGGCTGGGTGGATGTATGAATGAATGAACTGACCCTGTGCCTCTGTCCGACTCCATTTTCCTCTGAACTCAGAAATACGTCAGAGGCCCAGAGCTGCGTGGAGCATCCAGCGGAAAATAAAGTGTTTCAATAACAGTGCGGTAATTTTTTCACTTTGTGAAAGCAGCTTTAGACACAATAGCAGAGCAGAAACCTGCTGGATCACCTCAGGGCTCAGATCTTCAGACCAAAGCCTCAGCCCCAGTCCCTTCTGACCCCTATTTAGCCTGTGGATGGTCCTGCTCTGCTAATTCCCTGTCCCCATAGACCCAGGGGAAATTGACTCCGCTTTGTGTTGCTGCAGGATGTGGGTGTTCAGGCTCTGGGCTGATGGCAGCTCCACTGCTGGGATGTTGACCCTGAAAGGGTTTGGACCAGCTCCTCATGTTCTGAGGATGATGTAGAGCTTCCACACTTATCTTCCTGCCATTTCTGAAAAAAGACATAAGCCGTTATATCCTATATGTCACAATATTAAAAAGCCTGGAACACGAGCTTCAGGTCACCAGGCCCAAAGCTCAGTGCCAGCTAGAGGAATGTAAAAGCTACTCCAACCTTGGCCTGGGGAGCAGCAGAACGTCTTTGAACCGATGGAGAGATCCACAGAGCTTGGGATAAAGGCTGTGCAGCCACCACTCCACCAGGAGGAGCTGTTTAAACAGTACACTCTGTCGTGGAACAAGTGAGAGGGTTACATTTAGATGGTATAGGCAAGAAGAAGCCAAGGGAAGTGAAAGCGGAGCTTGTGTTTATTCATTCATCTTCACCAACCATGTCATCCCGGGAATCCGAGTCTACTGTCAGTCCACTGCAGCACATCACTCACACACTCACGAAAGAGATTACATAAGATGAATGAATGAATTTATGAAGGTGGAGGAAGAAGACGAAACATCTGTGACCTGCTTTCGTCAAGACACCACGAGGATCAAACCCCACAGCAGCGTTTTCCCCTGTCTAAACAGCTCTGTTCAGAATGCCCTCTTTCAGCACCTGTACCTTTAAATGATAATGAGCCGCTCGCTGTTCATCCCGACCCCGAGCGCACAGCAGTGAGGAGCGAGGAGCAGAAGCTCTGGTTTTTCACTCGGTTTGTGTCTTCTCCGTTCTCGTTTTCTCCGTTTTTACTCAGTGCTCTTATTTATCCGCACTTATTTTGTCTGTTTTTCTGTGCTTAACATTGTCTATGCGCTGTTACATAAATGCAGGTTCAGTGCTGTGATTGGGCAGACTCAGACGAGGTGGCGGGGCAATTCTAATGTCTCTACACTTGACGTCAGAAGCGGAACGACTCGTTTTATCCCGTGTTTTCTGACTTCGGCAGCTCACAGAAAACTGACTTGGGCGGTCTTGTTTCACAGTGTGTGGGTTGGTGGGCTCCGGAACATATGTTCGGAACATACACCGAACATGTTATTTATTCGTATTTTAGGGCGCTGCAGGTAGTGTCGCAGTCACACAGCTCCAGGGACCTGGAGGTTGTGGGTTTGATTCCCGCACCAGGTGACTATCTGTGAGGAGGGTGGTGTGTTCTCCCTGTGTCTGTGTGGGTTTCCTCCGGGTGACTGTCTGTGAGGAGTGTGGTGTGTTCTCTCTGTGTCTGCGTGGGTTTCCTCCGGGTGACTGTCTGTGAGGAGTGTGGTGTGTTCTCTCTGTGTCTGCGTGGGTTTCTCCGGGTGACTGTCTGTGAGGAGTGTGGTGTGTTCTCCCTGTATCTGTGTGGGTTTCCTCCAGGTGACTGTCAGTGAGGAGTGTGGTGTGTTCTCCCTGTGTCTGCGTGGGTTTCCTCCGGGTGACTGTCTGTGAGGAGTGTGGTGTGTTCTCTCTGTCTGCGTGGGTTTCCTCCGGGTGCTCCGGTTTCCTCCCACAGTCCAAAAACATACGTTGGTAGGTGGATTGACGACTCAAAAGTGTCCGTAGGTGTGAGTGAATGTGTGTGTGTGTGTGTGTCTGTGTTGCCCTGTGAAGGACTGGCGCCCCCTCCAGGGTGTATTCCCGCCTTGCGCCCAATGATTCCAGGTAGGCTCTGGACCCACCACGACCCTGAACTGGATAAGGGTTACAGATAATGAATGAATGAATGTTCCATTTAAAATTCATCTTTATCCAAGTGTCTTTCATTTTCAGCTGAAAAGTTTAACCCCTGGTTGCCAACAATATCATAAAACAATAACACTGCTATTGGCAAATGCAGGGATTTGACAACGCAATTAAAGATTCACACGTGAACATCCTCACGGTAAACAACGTTAAGCACATTTTCCCTATTTCTAATAGCGCGACTAAACTACTAATTATGTGTACCTGAAGAACAATGAACTTGAGAAAACAGTGTAAAATCCCCTTCGTGAGTCCTTGCTTTAATCCCTCTCATACCTCCCCCCTCCACTTACCCACCACTCCCCCCATCCCTCTTTCTCTCTCTCTCTCTCTCTCTCTCTCATTCTCTCTATGTTTAAGAGATAATGAGAGGAAGGCAGCACATCTCTCGGCAGACGGAAAGGTCAACCCGCAATCCCGTCTGGCTGCTGAGGAGGGCTGTAATTCCCTTTGCTGCGGTGGCTGGCCCTAACCGTCCTCGCAATCAGACAGGATAAAATGAACAACATTTGCATTTTTCATCCCCCCCCCCACACCCACACCACACCACCTCCCCAAAATCTTCCCTCTGTCCTTCCAGAGACAAAAGAAAACACCAGAAACCCACGAAGAAAAGAAAGGAACAGTGAGAAAGGAGCTCTTTACAGAGACAAAAAGAATGCAAATGCCGTCTGGCTCATCTGACATTCAAACTTGGAGAAGGGAGAGAAGATCGCTATCGATCATTACCTTCTAATGAATTTGCTGAGGTAGAGGGACAGCGGCTTGTTTCGACATCAGCCGGGAATATCCATGAATTAGTCCAATTACAAGATATTTGTGTGGAGCCTGTAGTTCACGGTGGCTCGGTGGTTTAATCTATCTCACGCCTGATCACTTCACAGGGCTTTTTATCAGTCTCTGTGCCACCGTATAAAGAACAGGGCATCGGCTCTTTCTGTTACATTCGGGTGTGATTATACTTCTGTAACCCCATTGTTCCTGTTATGATTCAATTGCATATACATTGATATGTTCATTCAAAGAGGATGGAAGAAGTGCACTGGACGATACAATAACCTCCAAGGCACATGGGGGCGTGCCTGTGGATCACAAAATGGCAATTATGGACATCCAGGGCGGTAAACCACTCAGGCAGGAGCACCGACCTACTACCAGGAGTCCTTAGTCAGGACTTCACATTTACCCCTGCTATATGATTTAAACTACATTTATGGCGTCCATGTTGTGACTGTATCCATCACAGGTTCGAGATATATGGATAAACACACACACACACACACACTGCAGCATGAGACCACCCAGTCAGATTTCTGTGGACTGCCTAAGTTCGAAAACATGGGATAAAACAAGTTGTTCTGATTCTGATTTTTATATAGAGTGCAGAGACTTTTGAATAGTCCCGCACCCTCATCTGAGTCTGTCCAATCACGGCGCTGGAATAAGAGAAATAAGAGAAATGAGAGCATTGTGTAAAAACAGAGAAGATACTTAAAACCAGAGCTCCTCACTGCTGTGCGCTCGGGGTGAACAGCGAGCGGCTCATTATCATTTAAAGGAACAGGCGCTGAAAGCGGGCGTTCTGAACAGGGCTGTTTACACAGGGGGAGAAATCCAGCAGCCAACACATAAAACATGAAAAGCAGACCCACTTTATACAGTTTAGTAGCTCATAAATGCATAAAACATGTGTAAAGTTATGTATAATACAACACGTACAGTATATATTTTACAGGGGGTTTTCGGATTGTGGGGGCACTGTGCCTCTAAGCCCCACAATGTGGAAAGGATAACTTTACTCTGGGTAAGATCTACACATGCCATAGCTGTAAACGAGCCGGTGGACCAGTATTGCACTGCATCAGCTGTCTGAAACAAGTGCTGCAAACACACAGCAGTGAAAGCAGCACTGTCCACAGCTGGAGGTCAGAGTGCATAAGTGTCAGATACGAGCCCCTAGAAGTGACAAAAACCAGGTGTGAGGAGAGAAAGGAGCCAGCAAAAGAGAAATAAAACTTGACTAATCTCACATTGACAGACTCTCTATGGAGAGTCTGGTACCTTTCGAGAACCGCCTACTGCTGCAGGAAAAGGGATCTGACCGACACGCGAAAGAACCACTCACAGGTCTGCTATTTTGGCATATCATGTAAAAGGAGGCAGAGAGCCAATCAGAACACAGCTGGAGCGTCTGTGGCTGAGTCTAGCCGACTGCTAAGTAAAAGACAAGGGGTATTGTTTTCCCTCAGCAACCCCTGATGGACAGAATAAGGAAGATGTGAAAAAGGAGGGGAAATGTAAAATGGCCTGCGATAAATGAAGAGAGGAAAGCAGGGACTAGAAATAGCACAATAGCACCAGCTTGTGGAGGAGTCTCTAGTGTGAGGGAGTGTATAAGGAATAGCAGCCTTTGTGCTACAGTTCTAACCATGAGTGAGTGAGTGAGTGAGTGAGTATGTGAATGAGTGAGTGAGTATATGAGTGAGTGAGTGAGTACATGAATGAGTGTGTGAGTATGTGAGTGAATGAGTACGTGATTGAGTGAGTATGTGAATGAGTGAGTGAGTACGTGAGTGAGTGAGTATGTGAATGAGTGAGTGAGTACCTGAATTAGTGAGTGAGTACATGAATGAGCGAGTATGTGAATGAGTGAGGGAGTACGTGAATGAGTGAGTATGTGAGTGAATGAGTACATGAATGAGTGAGTGAGTGAGTTAGTGAGTGAGTGAGTACATGAATGTGTGAGTGAGTGAGTGAGTGAGTGAGTGAGTGAGTGAGTGGGTTACATGCCAGTTCCTTGAGGTGCTTCACCCGTGAGGAACAAAGAAGCCAAACTCAGGACCCTCAAAACTACTCACTAGGTTTTGAATCGTCATGAGTCCAATCACTTCCAATCACTTTTATTAGCAGGGGCGTGTCTAATGGGGTGACATTGGCCACCGTAATGTGGTTGGCCCCCTGGTGCCTCCATTGACCAATGCTCAACACCATTTAATCAAAGCGCTGTCACAACTGAAATGTGTGCACTGTTATATTCCAAGCCAATTTTCAATGCTGTATTTCTTCCTGAATTTTCTCATTTTTCATGCATCCAGCCACGACTGGTTTTTGGTGCCCCGTGCCACCCATTTAAAAAGTCCTGTGACTGTCCCTCTACATGACACCCCCCCCCCTTACTTTAGGGTGGCCACCTTTTCAACAAGCTAAATCCAGACACCTCTATGCCTCAAATAAATTAAAATCAAATATTCAATGGATTCTCCATTGGATTCTAACTTAATTCATTATCTGTAACCCTTATCCAGTCCAGGGTTGTGGTGGGTCTGGAGCCTACCTGGAATCATTGGGCGCAAGGCGGGAATACACCCTGGAGGGGGCGCCGGTCCTTCACAGGGCAACACACACACACACTCACACCTACGGACACTTTTGAGTCGCCAATCCACCTACCAACGTATGTTTTTGGAGTGTGGGAGGAAACCGGAGCACCCGGAGGAAACCCACACAGACACAGAGAGAACACACCACACTCCTCATAGACAGTCACCCGGAGGAAACCCACGTAGACACAGGGAGAACACACCACACTCCTCACAGACAGTCACCCGGAGCGGGACTCGAACACACAACCTGTTGCACCACCGTGCTGCCCTGGATTCTAACCTTCACTTATAAAATATTGACTTTTTGGTAAAAATCAACAATAATAATGTTACTACATTTACACTTTTAATAATATGTGTGTAAAGGTTTTAAGTTTCTGGGAGGGTTGTTTACTTGTTTACCTCTAGACAACGCACTGAAACCATCAGTCTCTCTGTCAAAATGATTGGTAGTTTTGCATGTCAGTCAAAGACTTCCAGACTTCCAATGACCAATAGCTATTGATCACACTGAAACCTGATTGGCTGGCTGAAGACAATGGGCAGAATTTGATCGTGCAACCACGGGCTTAGAAGAAAATCTGTTCATTAAAATTACAGCTGATATACAACAGCAAAAAGCCAAATCACTTTTCTACTGTTTGTCAGCCGTCAGTGTCGTTTCCAAGCAGCAGCAGGAGTTCAGACCAACTTTTCTCTGCTTTAAACATTTCCCCAAACAACAGATAAAACATTCTGCTCATTTGTCAGTGTTTGTTGTCACTGGAAGAAAGAGAGCGACCAGCTCCAGCGTTCACAAAACAAACCTTCACCACGTAAAGTATCATTCACAGAGCGGAACCTGCTAAAATGATACGGGTTTTATTATTATTATTAATGTAAAGTAGCTGTGATTGTGGAGGTGTTGTGGTGAAGCTGTTTCTCACAGTGATTTGGGTTTGGTCTGTTGTTATTATCTGATAATGCTAAGAAAAAATATGTTTTTACTCAAATTATCACCCCCACCTGTGATGGGTGGCACTGTACCACAAGCTGCCAGCAGGTGGACTAGTGAGCTCAGGGGAAGACATGGTGGATTTGGGTTCTAAAACTCCAATTCCCAGAATTCCTGACTGGGATCAGTGCCAACCAGCCACAGCTGTGTAGCACTCTATAAAAACCAGCCTGAAGCCTCACTCTTTGTCCCACCTTTGTAGAGGGGTGACTGGTAAAGATGGGCATTCTGCCAACAGTTTAAGTAAATAATAAAAAAGAGAGAGAGAAAAGCCAAAAAAGGGACAGCTTTTCCTAAAGCTCCGAGAACTTACATTTATGTTTCGACATAGCTGCTCGAGATGAGGGTAGGTACATGAGCTTTGCCTGACGTAAACAAGGACTACTGACGTGCAGACTGACCAATTAAATGTTTACAGAGAAGGTTATCGACCAATAACGGTAGCACTACAGTCAGACCGTCCAATCAGAAGATTTTAGGCTGCTTCACCACCAGTGGCGGATGCTAGTCTTTCAAGGAGGGGAAGCTCGAACAGAATGAAAATGTAATGCTCCCACGGATCTTTACACCAAAGGATCGCTGATTTGCTCATTTCACTGTCAATCAAAAAGGGATTCAGCCTTAGACAGATCATCCAATCATCATGCAGAAGCTGAGCATCCAGGCCAGCCGAGGCCAGCCCACTGCCCCATAGACCCCCAGAGACGCTGAGCGTCCGATGGGTGGGACAAAGCCCAGCATTTATCCAATAACTCGTCTCGTTTCGCTGCACTTCGCTGCTTCGCTATTGAACTCTGTGGACGCTCAGCGTCCTCACTGTTTAAAGCACCGTGAAGCTGCGGGAATGATTGAGAGGAAAGCCGCGTCTTTACCAGTGATAAGAAGCTGATTCTGAACACAAGTTGAGCGCGTTGTAGTGCATATTTATTCAATGACATGTACACACAACAGTATATATTTGATCACTTATTTTTTTACATTTTAGGGGAAGCTGAGCTTCCCTTGCAGTCTTAGAGCAACCGCCTCTGTTCACCACGCCCCCTTCTCACTCAAGTGAACCAATTGGAGTAGGGGAGGGCAGGACTAGTTTGTGAACAAAACTTCTCAATTTTTTTAAGTCTGAAAAAGAGGACATGTCCGGGTAAAAGAGGACGTCTGGTCACTCTACATAAGCACAACATGAGTCACTAAATACTGGTTCTGTTCTGATCAACGAGTAAACAAAAATTAAAATATATATTTAAAAATATATAAAAGCATATCTTACTGCTTTGCGCTTGGATCCATCTCCCTCTCCATCCGTAAAACCACCCCTTCAAAAATTTCATTCACCCATCAATTAACTATAATCCAGCACCAGCCCTGGGGGTGTGGCAAACTGATTTTTTTTATTTTTGTTTTGTATTTTTCATGACAGTAGGAGAAAACAGAAAACACGATTGAGAAAACAGGAGATAATTATACCCATGACTATTTTCAGAGACAAAATTTATTATAAAAGGACGGCGTAATTTTGTAGAAAAGAGTGAATGTTAGCAAGCTTCTGAAGAAAAAACAACAAACATAAAAAGCAACACCACTCCTTTCAGTGCCACTTCTCCACCAGAACACTTAACCACACACTGCCAGACTACAGCTGGAGGAGACTCTGTATGTGTGTGTGTGTGTGTGTGCGTGTGTGTGTGTGTGAGAGAGAGAGAGAGAGAGAGAGAGAGAGAGAGAGAGAGAAATGACTTAATGCAGCTTTAATAAAGTTTGTACGTAATGCCAGCCGTGTGACAATTTTTTTAAATCACAATCTTCATGTCCAACATTATTTTTCTTCAATTCTCAACACCAGTGTCATTACTAAGTTAAATATTTGTGTCCTTGTGCTAAATCATCAAGTTAAGCATGATTTTAAACACAGTATCCACCTGAAAAACAGGGTTTAAGATGTTGTTTGCTGCCTCCAGCTTCTCTTTAGTCCATGAGACGGTGGTAAACACACACAACACCTCCTACTGGTAAGAACAGGGAACTGCAGCTCCACTTGTATCGCACTGATCAGCTATAACGTGAACACTATGTCCTTGTTTCTACACTCTGTCCATTTTCTTAGCTCCACTGTCCTCAAAGGTGCCCTGTAGCCGTTATGTTGCTCTGCATACTTTATTAGCCCCCATTCCCCTGCAGGTATGGTTTGGGTGGTGGATCGTTCTCAGAGCCGCAGTGACACTGATGTGATGGAGGTGTTTAAGTGTGTGTTGTGCTGCTTCGAGTGGATCAGTAACATCAATCTCCCAAGAAAATTACTGGCCTGTAGTGTTGGACATTTGAGAGCACCGTAAAAATAGCCTAAGGTCACCATGCCCCGAACTAAACATTGTGTTATAAGGCCCCCCCAGCATCGTTGTGAAGTGGCTTCTGACTCCTTATAAATATCTTTCATTTCACTACATGTAAAAGCTGTTTTGCTTCACAAACCTCAATTTCTAGCAACAGATGAGCACAATAAACATGTAGTCGATTTATAAATGACATAAAACAATGGAAGACGGAAGGAAGTGTTAAGAAATTTAAGTATACACCTTGATATCTCATATTTTTGGGGGGGAAATGGAGGCTAATATCATAAGCACTCCAGTGGGATGCCCATAGCTTGATTCCGTCACGCAAGAACAGCGAGTAAGACGACAAACAATAGATAAAACAATTAAAATGCTAATTGAAGGCTAGGATTGCTGTGAGCAGAAGAAGGCCTAGAGAGTAGTCAATTCACACAGCAACTGTCACTTCATCTGCTGTGGTTCTGGGCCTGACTCACGCCGTGTTTGAGGAATGGAGGGAGTAAATGAGAGAGAGTATTATCCTCTCTGGCTGAAGATTTGATGGAGCTAAAGAGTTTCGCTTAAGCGAGACTTCCAGCCCCGACCCTGGAGTTCCCACCTGACCCCTGGATGTGAACCTCTGCTCAGGAGGGGAATGGAAAAAGACCACTGGTTCTTGATTGTGTTCTACCACAGCAAGGGCGGCTTACCCACCACACCTCACTAGTACATAGTGGGGATTTGGGGCAGGTTTCCAGTCCTATAACATCAGTCCTTGGGGCAGTGTTAGCCAGCAATAGGCATAATCCATTCATTCATTCATTGTCTAACCACAGTATCTGGTTCAGAGTCATGGTAGGTCTGGCACTCACCTGGAGTCACTGGGACACACTCTTTACAGAGTAACACACTCACCCAGTCACTCTCTCATTCTTACCTGAGGACAATTTCACACACTCACTCTGTCACGCTTACACTCACACCTGTGGACAGTGTCACACACTCACCCAGTCACTCCCACACTCACACCTGTGGACAATGTCACACACTCACCCAGTCACTCACACACTCTCACCTGTGGACTGTGTCACACATTCACTATAGAAAATGAGCTCCTGAATCCCGTGAGTACGATGTGAGTACAGAATGAGGACATGTCCTCAGTGGTCTATGGGCTGGGTGATTAGTTGTAGGACAGGGGTCCTCCAGGATCATGGTAGAGACGCTGTAAACTCTGCATCTTTTGTGTAGGTGTAAAGGCTGGAGCGGCGATGTTTACGTGGCCCAGTAAAGTTTAATGTTGCGTAAATGCTAACAAGGCCGACACCCTCCGTCTCGGAACTGACTGGATATTAATGAAGCTCGGGACACTGACTAAACCTCGACGTGTTTCAAGGCTCTGTGAGAGTTAACGGCCCTGAGACTTCCTTCAGACGCCCAGCCCTCACTCTCTCTGTAATTCTGACAGAGTCTTTAGCTCAGGCCTTTGGATACTTACAGAGATTTAAACAAATCTAACCTTTAAACAGTGCTTTAGATCATTTTATAACATAATTCACTCATTCACTCACATTCACTCATATATACTCATATACTCACCCTGTTACATACCCATTCACTCAATTACTCATTTAGAGCCATGCTCACTCACATATATACACACACATTCATTCACTCACTCACACACACACACACACACACACCCATACACTCATGCTGATTCACTCACTCACTCATTCGCTCACTCACACACACACCTATAAACTCATGCAGTTTCACTCACTCACACACACACACCCATACACTCATGCAGATTCACTCACTTACTCACTCACACACACAACCACAAACACCCATACACTCATGCTGATTCACTCACTCACTCATTCGCTCACTCACACACACACCTATAAACTCATGCAGATTCACTCACTCACACACACACACGCAGATTCACTCACTCACTCACACACACACACTCATGCAGATTCACTCACTCACTCATTTGCTCACTCATGCAGATTGACTCATTCACACACACCTATACACTCATGCAGATTCACTCACTCACTCTCACACACACACACACACACACACACACACTCATTCAAACACTCAGGTACATCTCTACTCATTCACATTTTATACTCAGGCATATAACCACTCATTTGCTCACTCACACACACACCTATAAATTCATGCAGATTCACTCACTCACTCACACACACACACTCATGCAGATTCCCTCACTCACTCATTCGCTCACTCATGCAGATTCACTCATTCACACACACCTATACACTCATGCAGATTCACTCACTCACTCACACACACACACACACACACACAGCCTCATCCAGTGCCCTGTTACCAGCAGGCGACAGAGCAACAAGAGGCCACTTATTTCCCCTGGGAGAAAACTAATTGTAGCCGTGATTCAAGGGGAAATCAAGTTGAGATTTCTTTGACGTGGTGCAGAAACATTTTCAACCATTGGCTCCGACACATTCCTTGGCCCATTCCATTCCTTCTTCCCTCTGAATGTTCCCTTTCCACCTTTTCGTTCCTGTTCCCAACAGTGTGGGTTTAAACGTGGGAGAGATGTAATGGAGTGTATTAAAATGAAGGTACTGAATATGGACCCTTGAGGGTGCCACCACAGTGACGGTCTCACTGACAGTGTACACACCCACACACGGCAACATGAGAGGCCTCGCGCACACACCCACAGTGACATAAGCGACCTGCGGCCTGTGCTGGCTACAGTTCACACATGAGGCCTGTGTAACGCTCCAGGGTTTAATCCCACAATCCTAAGCTCGGGCTTAAACAAGTTGATAGAAAATTCTGCATCCGACTTCATTACAATTCCTCCCTCATCTCCACCCCCTTCACCAACATATCCACCCCCACTTACCTCCGCTCTGCCCACTGCGCCTCCACCCTCCCCTCTCCATGCTAAGTATGCATCGATTCAGCCTTTGCCTGCGTTATAAATGCAGCATTGATCCGCAGAGCAATCGATAAGTTCATTCACATGCACAGAGCCACTGCCCACCTCCGGCTCGCTGCGTCTCCTCCCGAGGAGCCCACGTTTCTCCTTCTCTTCCCTCCTTTCCTTCTCTCTTCTCTTCTTCTGAAGAATACATTTCTCATTGTTATTTTTCTTTTCATTCCTTTTCCTCTTCTTTAATCTTCTCTCCTCCTGAAGACTATACGTAAGAATATATTTCTCCTCTTTCCTTCTCCTGAAGAATAGATGTTTCTCCTTCTCTTTTCTTCTTGTCTTTACCTTTTTCATTCTATTTTTTTTCCTCTCCATTCGTTTTCATTTCTTTTCTCAGGAAGAATACATTTAGGAGAAAGGAAGCCATTAATAAAGATAGAGAGAGAGAGAGAGAGAGAGAGAGGGAGAGAGATGTGTATTATATGTTCTTCAGGGGAAGAGAAAAATATCAGAATAAAAAAGAACAGAAAAATATAAAAGAGATTTTTTTTCATTTTCTTTTTTCATAAAAACAATTTTCCGTGCATTTTTTCTCTTCTTCTCTACTTTTATGTTCTTTTATTCTCCTCAGTTCTCTATTAGTCCATTTTTTTTTCATTAAACAACACTCACTCACTCTCACACACACACACACATACACTCATGCAGATTAATTCACTCACTCACTCACACACACACACACACCCATACACTCATGCTGATTCACTCATTCACTCTCTCTCTCTCACACACACACACACACACACACAAACATGCTCACATACACTCATGCAGATTCACTCATTCACACGCTCATATTTTCACTCAAACTGATATTTTCCTCTTCCCCTGAAGAACATAATTCATAACTATTTTCCTGCATTTTTTCTCTTCTTCTTCTCTACTTTTCTGTTCTTTTATTCTCCTCAGTTCTCTTTTATTCCGTTTTAAATTTTATTCCACTAAATGTATCATCATCTTTTCCACTCGTCCATTTCAGGGCCGTGGTGTCGTTTATTTATTTATCATTTTATTCTACTTTATTATAGACGCTAAAAACCCATGATTCTGTGAAGGTCTCGGTGCTAAATCATCGTGGTGTGAGCTCATATTTACGAGAACATACCGTTACCAGCCGTGAAAGGCCTGGTGGCCTACGTTTCTGCAGTTCATTAGTGAAAGGTAAAGGGTTAAAGACAACAGTGCGAGGCTCTGTGTTGTTACAGGTTGGATCTTGTGAAGTGTCCTAATGAGCTCTGCTTTACACGGTTCTGTTTCTCGGGCTGTATTCTCTATCACTGCTTTAATGGCTAAACATGGCTTTTATGATGACACATACAACCTTGTAAAGCACAGTGTGAAAACTATACATGGAGCACAAACACACACACACTCTCTCTCTCTCTCACACTCACACACACTGATCAATATGAAGCCTAGGACAGTTTTATAGACAAAAACCCAGCATTTCTTCTCAAATGAAGGGTACAGTTTCCCCCCTTCGATGAAGTAACAGGGGTCTACACTGTGAAGGCGTTAAACAACATTTCTGTGAGGGCAGCACTAATGCTGATCAGTTTAAATCCCAAATACCACTATGAACAGTTACTGGAGGGAGCTCCACCCCTTTAAACAACACAGTTCCAGTGTTCCACAGCCCAGTGGTGGGGCTATAACCCCTTTAGCTTAGGTTTCGCTCAGAGTGTGGAGACGTTAGACTCGTAGCTGTTGCAGAGCATCCCATTTTATGTGTGTGTGTGTGTGTGTGTGACTATTTGTATATATGAGATTGTCCCAACGTATGAGGGTGAGTGACTGGGTGAATGTGTGAGTGACTGGGTGAATGTGTGACTGTCCAAAGTGGTGTGTGTGTGTGACTATTTGTATATATAAGATTGACCAAATGTGTGAGGGTGAGTGACTGAGTGAATGTGTGAGTGACTGGGTGAATGTGAGAGTGACAGGGTGAATGTGTGACTGTCCAAAGTGGTGTGTGTGTGTGTGTGCGTGACTATTTGTATATATAAGATTGTCCCAATGTGTGAGGGTGAGTGACTGGGTGAATGTGTGAGTGACTGGGTGAATGTGTGACTGTCCAAAGTGGTGTGTGTGTGTGACTATTTGTATATATAAGATTGACCAAATGTGTGAGGGTGAGTGACTGAGTGAATGTGTGAGTGACTGGGTGAATGTGAGAGTGACAGGGTGAATGTGTGACTGTCCAAAGTGGTGTGTGTGTGTGTGCGTGACTATTTGTATATATAAGATTGTCCCAATGTGTGAGGGTGAGTGACTGGGTGAATGTGTGAGTGACTGGGTGAATGTGAGAGTAACAGGGTGAATGTGTGACTGTCCAAAGTGGTGTGTGTGTGTGTGTGTGTGTGTGTGTGTGTGTGTGTGTGTGACTATTTGTATATATGAGATTGTCCCAACGTATGAGGGTGAGTGACTGGGTGAATGTGTGAGTGACTGGGTGAATGTGAGAGTGACAGGGTGAATGTGTGACTGTCCAAAGTGGTGTGTGTGTGTGACTATTTGTATATATAAGATTGACCAAATGTGTGAGGGTGAGTGACTGAGTGAATGTGTGAGTGACTGGGTGAATGTGACAGTGACAGGGTGAATGTGTGACTGTCCAAAGTGGTGTGTGTGTGTGTGTGTGCGTGACTATTTGTATATATAAGATTGTCCAAATGTGTGAGGGTGAGTGACTGGGTGAATGTGTGAGTGACTGGGTGAATGTGAGAGTAACAGGGTGAATGTGTGACTGTCCAAAGTGGTGTGTGTGTGTGTGTGTGTGTGTGTGTGTGTGTGTGTGTGTGTGACTATTTGTATATATGAGATTGTCCCAATGTGTGAGGGTGAGTGACTGGGTGAATGTGAGAGTGACAGGGTGAATGTGTGACTGTCTAAAGTGGTGCGTGTGTGTGTGACTATTTATATATATATATATGAGATTGTCCCAAGGTGTGAGGGTGAGTGACTGGGTGAATGTGTGAGTGACTGGTTGAGAGTGTGAGTGTGTTAATGATCTGATTTGACATGAATGTGAATGGTCAGATCAGACTCCCTGTGTCTTTTTGCCTGTTCACATGTGTTTAGTTCTGTAGTCAGGCTGTGTCTCAAACGGCTCCATGCTTCCTACATAGTGCACTGCGCTGGTGATTCAACTACAGATCCCATGCAGTACTTGGGTGTAGAAGGCGTTATTTAGGGACCTGCATCGTGCCCTACACAGCGCTTAGGGACGGAGCGTTATAAATGTGTGTTTCAGGATCCGATTTATTCATATTCATTAAAACATTTTAACAACTTATTTTGTTTTCTTTGATATTAATGACTGATGTGTATGAATATTGTACTGTAAAGCTCTATGTAAATAAAGATGTATTTATTATTAAACATACAGCTCACTGACCTTTTTATAAATGTGAAAATCAATCACAAGATCCGCGAGATCCAGTCCTAAAGAGAATCTGAATCGAGGCTCTGAATGTGAACGCAGTCAAAATGATCCAGATTGGATCGGACTTGTTCACAAATCAGTTGTTTCCCATTGAATGGAGTAACTTTGGATGAAGTCAGTACCTTTGTCAGTGCTGTAACTTTTTCCAGCACCATATTTTAAGACTATTTTTTCCAATCTGCTAATGAGAAACACAGTACGATGTGTAATTAAGGTCATCTTTCATTAAAAACTAGCTCCTGTGTTCCAGCAAATGACATTTTACTGATCTGTGCTGCGCGATAATTAAGGACAGAAATAGATTACTGTCTTTCAGCAGAAGCAAATTACTGGGGATACTTCCTTAGTGTTACAGCTTTGAAAAGACGATCAGCTGTTTTTCTTTTATTCTCTTTCCACAGAAACAGAAGTAGCGCAGAATTACACCAGGAGCCAGCTAAGTCACTTAGCTCTGAATCTGCTTCCCCTGTGCTCTTTGAAGGAGGACGGCGGAGAGCTAATGGTGTCTCTTACCTAAATATCAGCCTTAATCGCAAGGGAAAAAAAGACCCTACACAACTAGGCACTTCCTAATTGGTCTAAACTTTGCATAACCTTTCTTTAGCTGCTTCCTGAGCACACGTCTGCTGTGCTACACAGTGGAAAGGGTTTCCTCAGAGGAGTGGGGCTGACAGTAGTCGCCCCTTTCTCCACAGAAGAATGTGTAGAGGGCGGGAAATAAAGATAAAACTAAAGCAAACCATGGCTGTGGTCTTGTGCAATGAAAGTAAAGCACTTTGCCATGTTCTGCACACCTTTGAAGATTCCTGCTACTTACAGAATCAGAGTCTGTTTACACTTAATATCTTCCGAAATCAAGGGATCGCCACGGAGTCCCAGTAAACAAAGAACGTCCCTGGACGTTCAAAATAGGTCTAAAAGTAGTCTGTCCGTCAAGGACATGTTTTAAACGTCAATGGACGTCCAAAATCCATCTTAATAAGTTAGTTAAGTGGTGACCAATCAATAACGTCAGTGGACGTCCAAAACGCGTTTTATACAAGTAATTTATTTCGGGACCAATTAATAACGTCAATGGACGTCCAAAATACGTCTAATAGTCGTCTTTTCAATGTCTGTGTTTGGACGTCTTTTCAACTTTCGTTTTCAACCTTAAGAGAACGTTGATTAGACGGCAGTCATTACGTTATTTCAACGTTGAATCAACGGCTGAATGTTTACTGGGGTTAGTTCTCCTTTAAAGTAACAATAGGTAGTATTTGTGCAAGGAAAGTGCAGACTTCCTCTCTCATTGCTACTCTGTGCTCAGCACTGCAGAAACCGCACTATGTAACTTTAGGAGGCGGGCAGGAAACCTTCAGTGCTGAGATAGTTCATTTCTATGAAATTCTACAAGGACCTCCGAGGGTGAGCATCACCCATTAGACGAGGTGTTACCCAACCTTTATAGACAGTTGAACTAGTGCCCTCTAGTGGACCCAGGGATGCATGGCAGCACTCAGTCGTTCATTCAAATGTCACAAACTGATGAAATGTGCTTTCTGACCCGATCTAGACAGACGTCTCTTCCACTCGTCCCATCAACAGAACCTGGAAATGGCTGAGAAATTGCAGGCCGACGATTACGCTCAATCAGGAGTCTCAAATCAGAGAGCCTTTCTCGTTCTCCTCGCTCGGGCTGAAAGGTATTGCACTTTCTTGCCTTCAAAGGCATGCAAATGCCGCTCTGGCCATCTTCCCTCCCATTCCTGCGCATGAATGAACCTTATTAAATACACTTAGGAAAATCAAAGTTGAGTAGAGGCTCACCTAGCTTTCAAGTGGCAGCTAAAACATGGGTTGAGGGGATGAGAGAGCGAGAGACGGAAGGTGGGGGTGAGTAGAGATGGTGGAGACAGGAGTACCTTTTACTCCCCCACCCTCCTCCTCCCTCTCTGTCTCACTATCTCTATCTATCTCCCCATCCCTCCCTCCCTCCCTCCCTCCCTCCCATCGCCTGCTTTCTCACTGTTCCTAACAGCACCTCATTTAATGCCAATTAGGCTTCCTTCCCTCTACACCCCCAGTGCTTAAATTTAGACTTGCAGGTCCATGCTAAATGAAGCCCTAGATCTTCATTGCAGGCAGGGAAGCAATTGATTTCAGAGGGGCTTGATCAATTTATTTCATTAGTTATACATTCATCCACCCTCCCTCCTCCATCCGGACCCCCACCCCAGTGCTGGTCTGCAGCAGCAGTGTGGGGAGGAATGACCTATCCAGGTCTGCGATACGAGGAGATGGTGATTTGAATGATAACCGAGTATCCACGCGTTTAAAGATCATATGCAAATGAGACGCCGAGGCGGAGGAGAGGGGGAAAGGGTTTTTCTGACAAAAATAAAAACAATTTATTGATCATTAAAAGGGACGCCTCGCATCTTTACAAATTAAATCAGTCTCGCACGCTTCTCCAGTCCTCTAATGTTCTTCTGGCACCTGGTACAACCCACGCACACACACACACACACACACACTTCAAATGCAGACATCCTCATTAATCCCACGCTGAAACTGTTCCTACACATCCCTCTCCTTCCTTCCGACTTGAATTCCTCCTCATGCAGTGATGCCATTCGATACACTCTGTGAAATCACCCTCTAAACACACTTCTATAATCCGCATTGAGTAGCAAGAGCTTTTAGGCTGTGGACGTAGGTGTGAGTGAGTGTGTGTTGCCCTGTGAATGTCTGGCGCCCCCTCCAGGGTGTGTTCCTGCCTTGCGCCCAGTGATTCCAGGTAGGCTCTGGACCCACCGTGACCCTGAACTGGATAAGGGTTACAGATAATGAATGAATGAATGAATTTAGGCTGTGGAGCAGTGGAACTGAGTTCTCTGGGTGATAGATCTCAATCTAACACTTTTGGGATGAGTCTGAGTGGTGTTTGTGATGCAGAGCTAATCCTCCAACATTGGCACCTGACCTCACTAACGCACTCGCGGCTTCCATCAGATCATCGCAGCAGTATGTAAAAACAAACAGTTTATCAATTAATATCCTTCCTTTCGGCAGAAATGTCAGATTAGCGGCTGTCCACAAAGTTTTCTTGAAAGCCGTGACTGTAGACGCCTGCAGTTTGTCACCTGCTTTACAGTAATGCACCTCAGAGTTTAGATGGATAGACATATGTCTTCTCTGTTTCTCAATAGTCAGGACCCCCTCAGAGCAGGTAGGATTTGGGCAATGGATCATTCTCAGCATTGCAGTGACGCTGATGTCTCCCTACTCTACTTGTTTTTTTGTTTTTCCACCAGGTGAATCAGGTCCTGGTTCTGGAAGCGGGTTCTTGTTTAGTGGCTGTTCTCTCGTGGTTCAGAGCGAGGCGAGTAGGGACTAAACCGTGGCATGTAAACCTTGCAGAGCGCTGATTGTCCAGAGAGAGTCATCACTCTACGCCACGCAACGTAGACGACCAGCACCAACTCTCCATCTGTAAAATCTCCAGCTGCAGCAGAGATCACGTTTGTTTTTATCCGACTCACGACGGCAGCTCGTAAAATGACGCCGTGGTCTTTTGAAGAGGTTCAAACGCTCCTTGGATCGGTGGCCAACGAAAGAATTCAGCGAGAGCTGGACGCTGCAACAAGGAAGGAACAAACTCTACTGACCTGTCTGAACTGATGACGGAGCTGTGTTCAGTCCCAAACAACAACAACACGCCGATACACCATGAGTAAACACCGCTTAACGTTGTTGTCTCCAAAGCTCCTGTTAGAGACAGGGTTTTGAGATGTCAGTGGCTACACTTTGTAGGGAGAGCTGTGGCAGTGAAAAAACAACCAGGGACTATGGACCAAACAGAGAGTAGAGCCCAGTTGAGTAGGTACCATGTAGTAGCAGTGCACCAGTAGTGTGTGTTGTGCTGGTACGAGTGGATCAGACACAGCAGTGCTGCTGGAATTCGTAAACCCCTTACTGTCTGGACTGAGAATGGTCCACCAGGCCGACAGCATCCTGTGTCCACTGATGAAGGACTGGAGGACGACCAACACACACTGCAGCAACAGATGAAGTTGTGTGGGACCCACCCTGTGGAGCATAAACTGGTTTGTTCAGGGATCAGAAAGTGTGAGCTGGTCCTAGAGAAAATGTAATTGTAAATGTTACCTTTTGGTGGTGAAATGAGTGAATTCTCCTTTTGTGAAGATCATGTCTGATATTTTTTCATTCTCATTTGAGTGTGTCAGTGTCGGAGACAGGGTTTTGAAAGCTCAGGAGCCGTTGTGCTGGGCACTGATGAAGGCTGTAATGTGCTCTGACTGCTGGAGGAGTGGAGATGATGTTTCTGTAAGTGACTGTGTGTGAAGCAATCTATCAGTGACCAGATGATGTCCAGCACTTCAGCTGCAGCAGGAGCAGCTTGGGGAGACTTCCACTGTGTTTTACTGTACCGACCTTTATAGCTGGCATAGTTGGCCCCACCCACAAATACATTCTTCCATAGAAACGGTTGCTAAGCAGGACAATTATTATTCAACATAAATCCTGTTGAATTTTTATAAGAATAAAGATATTGTCTGTAATTTTTCACAAACCAAAGAAAGGTGTTGCAACGGAATTGTCTGTACATTTAAAACATCTGTGTTAGTGAATACACACACACACACACACACACACACACACACCTGGAGCAGCAGGCAGCAATCCCCAGCCCTTGAAGAGCCATTAGAGGGTCAGGTGCCTTGCTTAAGGGCACCTCAGTCATGGATGTTGAGAGAGGAGAATATGCTGTTCCTTCACTCCTCGTCCCCATTTTTGCTGCTGCTCCAATAGATCAAACCAGCAATGCTTAGGTCTCAAACCCATTTCTCCTACATTTTTCGTAGCTAGTCATAGCTACCTGAAGAATACGTCTCTTTCAGCAGTGTGAAACACAGTGGGCAGGAGTTTGTGGAAACACTCATAGAACATTTTTTCTGAAATCCAAGGGGTTAATATGGAATGTGTCCTCACTTTACTGCAGTAAGAAGTTTTGCTCTTTTGGGAAGACTTTAAAACACACTCTGGAACATTGCTGTGAGGATCTGATGGCAGACATGAGAGCAATCACGAGATGTTGGATTAATTCCGAAAGAACTGGATGAAGCTCAATCGCTCCAGATGTTGGAGCCCAACTGCTGGGTGGCTTTATCTGCTTCTGACCCACACTTTGCTTGGCCCTGGACATGGTCACCTTGTAGGGGCTCATGTGGGCTTCATGTGCAGCTGCCACATTCATACTTTTATGCCGAGATGGGACAAGTCTGTGGTGGCGGGTGCTGTCCTATATGCTGTTGCATGCTGGGGCAGCAAGCTGAGGGCAGCAGACACCAACAGACTTAACAAACCGATCCATAAGGCCGGTGATGATGTGAGTGTGGAGCTGGACTCGCTGGTGGCAGTGTCTGAGAGGAGGATGCTATCTAAGCTATAGGCCGTTATGTACAATGGCTTCCACCCACACTACGACACAGTGATGAACCACAGGAGTACGTTCAGTGCAAGACTCATCCTACCGAAATGCACCACAAAGTGCCACAGCTGGTCACACTGTGGCCATCAAATTCTATAACTCCTCCCTCAAAGTGTGACACAATGGTTCATCCATGCAATACTCAATACCACATTATACTGTAATCATATGTGCATTAATCTATACAATAGATTTTATGTTTATAATCACAGCCAATGCCACTTTACTATAGTTTTACGAATGTAAATATAATTTATTTTCTATTTTTTTATTGCTATTAGAGTATTTATTCTTTACATAAACTGTTGCAACTGTAATAACAGCAATTTCCCTCAGGGATCAATAAAGTAATTCTGAATTGAAGATGTAGTGTCCCTATAGTTCTATACATGGCCTTTGTTTCGACAGGGCATTTTAAAAACATAACATTTTCACATTCTTAGGTCCAGAGCATGTAAACGCAAACAGAACTTTATTCCTATGAACTAAATGAGAAAAAGCAAATTAGATACCTTTTAAACATTAGAGGGATTTGTTTTATACAGAACTTTAGCCTGATTTATTGACCTTATTTTCCCATGACAGCAAGGGGAGGGGCCATCTTGGTATCCCTTGATATAGATCACAAACACCCTGATAATAAACACACAAACACATTTTTTCTAAACTCTAAATTCAGTGAGTGTTAAGGTTCACAGAGTGCTGCTGTGACATAGTGGAGGTGGAATTGACTCTGCTTCGGATGGAGAGAAAAGGCAGAGGGTGGGGAGGAGACAGAGGCGCAAAAATGATATGATTTACCAGCTTCGTATTTGAATTTTCACTTCCACCTTAACGTTAGAAGCACAGAGAGCCTCTGGTTTCATGCTGTGACTGACTCTGAGCACCACGCTCACTCCCCTCCCTCACCAAATCCAACATAGCGCTCAGTCGATCAAAGCGCTCCAATAAAGACCGGCTCTTGGCACTTCTAGGTTTAAATGGGGCTTCCGCCTTTTAATGTCATTTTAGGAGGCAGATGTTTATTTATTACATGCTTCTTATTCAGGGGCAGCTCCCACGGTCCAAACACACGTCGGTAGGTGGATAGATGACTTAAAAGTGTCCATAGGTGTGAGTGTGTGTCGCCCTGTGAAGGACTGGCACCCAGTGATTCCGGGTAGGCTTTGGACCCACAGCGATCCTGAATTGGACAAGCGGTTACAGACAATGAATGGATGAATGAATAAATGCTTCTTATTCACAATTCTTATTCAAAATATTGGTATTATTCGCCAACCTTTTAATTTCTGTTCCACATTAAGAAAATGACTAAGTGAGGCTGAAGTTAAAGATTGAAAATCAGGTCTCATTCCTCAGTTTCTTTGTCTAAAAACACACAAATTTACACCTTTTAATCACACAAATGCATCTGTACTTTAGAGAGTTACCAGAAATGTAACTCAAATGCAGAAGAAACAGACTGTTGAAAGAGGGTGTGGCAGAATAAGGTGAATACCTATCCCCCCGGTTTCATAACACTCTGGTATTCCGGCACTGACTCACTGCTCATGTCTCTGTTGTAAACAGTGAGTCTGAGGCCAGTCGGCCTTTTCTCTGTCTCCTAACAGCGGCGAGGCGCTGGAATCAAATTAAAGTCTCGTCTCACCGTCTCTCATCCCTCCTCCTCCCCACCCCCCATCCATCCATCCATCTCTCTGTCCCAGGGCATAATTAATTTTATCATCAGCGTCATTATTATTGTTAAATTGTTTTTCATATTTCTTCCTCTTCCTTCTTTTTTTTTTTTTCTCGCCCCCATCTCCTCTCTCGCCTGCCAGGAATACCAAGTGTATGCAAAGTAGTTTTACACATCGGGGATGAGAGAGAGAGAGAGAGAGAGAGAGAGAGAGAGAGAGAGAGAGAGAGAGAGAGAGAGAAGGCAGTCAGGGGCAAGGATGAAATGAGGAAGGGAGAGAGAGGTTTATATCTATATATAGAGAGAAAGAGAAACCAGGAGAGTGAGAGGGGGAAAAAATCGGTAGAGGAAAGCAGGGGTAGGAGGTTGTGTGTGTGTGTGTGTGTGTGTGTGTGTGTGTGTGAGGAGCATTATGCATTCCAGCAGCGTATTTGGAACCCAATTAATCAAGCGGAGCAGAGGAGAGATGCAGAAAGGATGAGATCGCCCTTCACGTTGATGAGGCCGAGCCAGGGCCAAACTCTCAACCACCTGAGCTCCCAGCAGCCTCACTGATGAGCACAAATCATGTGCATACCTTTCTCTTTCTCTCTCTCTCTCTCTCTCGATTGCTCGCGCGCTCGTTCACTGTCTGTCTGTGTGTCTCTTTCTCACACACGTACACACAACCTGTCACATACATTATCATACCAGCACCCACACACTTTTCAAGTCTATATCCACCATACACAGTACACACATTTTTATATATATAACACGCGTGTGTGTGTGTGTGTGTATATAAATTCTGAGATTTAAATCCTGTAAAATCCTTTGCCAAATTTGTTTTCAACCCCAGTGCTTCAAAAATATTATATACAAAATATCATAGGAATAATTTATGGTTTGTACAGTACAGTATCAGACTTGGGATTGTTATGGGTTCGAGTCCTGCGCCGGGTGACTGTCTGTGAGGAGTGTGGCGTGTTCTCTCTGTGTCTGTGTGGGTTTCCTCCGGGTGACTGTGAGGAGTGTGGCGTGTTCTCTCTGTGTCTGTGTGGGTTTCCTCCGGGTGACTGTCTGTGAGGAGTGTGGTGTGTTCTCTCTGTGTCTGTGTGGGTTTCTTCCGGGTGACTGTGAGGAGTGTGGCGTGTTCTCTCTGTGTCTGTGTGGGTTTCCTCCGGGTGACTGTCTGTGAGGAGTGTGGCGTGTTCTCTCTGTGTCTGTGTGGGTTTCCTCCGGGTGACTGTCTGTGAGGAGTGTGGTGTGTTCTCCCTGTGTCTGCGTGGGTTTCCTCCGGGTGACTGTCTGTGAGGAGTGTGGTGTGTTCTCCCTGTGTCTGCGTGGGTTTCCTCCGGGTGCTCCGGTTTCCTCCCACGCTCCAAAAACACACATTGGAAGGTGGATTGGAGACTCAAAAATGTCTGTAGGTGTGAGTGAATGTGTGAGCGTGTGTCACCCTGTGAAGGACTGGCGCCCCCTCCAGAGTGTGTTCCTGTCTTGCGCCCAAGGATTCCGGGTAGGCTACGGACCCACCGCGACCCTGAACTGGATAAGGGTTACAGAAAATGAATGAATGAATGAATATTAATTTGGGTTTAACAGTGTTTCTGGGTCTAGACTGTGTCAAGGTCTGATGAACACTAATGTTACACCATGACTTCATCATCATCATCATCATTTCAGACTAAATATGTGATATATTTAGAATATCATGATTTAATGTGAAAATAAATGGACTGAAGGCTGCTGTTCTTAGCAGAGGTTCCTTGATCACAACCAACTTATGTTATCTGTTAGGACTCAGTCGCACACCTTTAGTCAAAAATGTAAGAACAAATACTGATCCATCTGTTGGTGAAAAGCCAGGGGGCTACAAGGGGTTTGTATTTTGTGAAATGTTTGCAGGTTTACGCATGTATACTGTAAACAAGACAGACGGTAAATTCAAAGTATGACGCTGGAGGCAGCAACGCAGGGTCAGACCTTTTTATTGTGGTCAGGTCGTACGGATCAAAACAGTTAAACAATGACAATTTATCCCAGTAAGAGTCCCTGGGCGCCTTGTTGAGTTTCTCTCGGTGTGGAATCCTATCCCCTTGCTCATGCTTCTCCAGTTAAAGTGCTGTCACTGGAGCTCAAGTGCGAAAATAATGCATGTTCTTCTACTGTGACAGTATCTCCAAAATGGCACATGGGTGATGTCACAGATCACAGTCACATTTGCCTGTGAAAGCTGATAATAGTTATTCAAAAGTTTGTGGACACCCCTTTTGTAAATTTTCTCACATGAACTCAGTAGATACTTTAAAGAATCAAGTCCAGGGATGTTCACACATGCAGCGCACAGTGGGAGATGTTCTGTGTCAGAATTCATCCTCGCAGGTGGAAATGTTCTGCATGCTTCAGACATGGCATGGCAGTGTAGGAGATACTGTGGAATAATACGGAACATCAGCGGCTCTATTCACAAATGCGCTCACTCAGATTTTACCTGGAGTTTATACTAGGGCACTAGCAAGATGAAGTCCAGGTAATGTCTGGGACAAATGTTACAGGTGTTTGCTTTTACACAATCAGCTCCTTAGAGTAAATTCACGAATATTTCTGTGTGAAAGGTTCTCGTCTAAAATAACCAACACTGCACCACCGTGTGAAGAGGACCTGTGCAGAACTATAATGGATGGGTCCCAGTGTTTTTAGACTGTTAACAGAATGCCCAGGATGTGTCGCAGATCGTTTGTAGATTGACCCCCGCTACAAGAGCAGAAGAAGAAAACTTCACCAGCTCTCGCCCACTCCATTTGATTTCCCTCGTCTGGAATGGCGGCCTATAGATCCCTCGCTCACACAGAGCTCAGAGCGGGGTCTATAAATATTGACCCTCCATTTCCTTGGCCCGACCATAATGAAGCATTGAGCGGCAGCAGTGCATTATGGGAGCCCCCTGCAAAGCCACCTTCGCGGCTCTAATGTGGGAGCTCTGCATTTGGCAGGAGCCGACATCTCCGCTCACTCCTCAGGGAAAAGAGCGGTGATGAACTTGGAGCCTCTTCCGCTTTTAAACAGGCTGTAATTAGAGAGGAATGGGAATCAATCCGGCACCTGGGAATCCTGCAGTGTCGGGGCGTATGCGTCAGAACTTGTCACAGCATATGCCAGGATTTTATTTCACTTGTTCTAAGGGTTTGCAGCAGGTGTTGGAACATTGCTATGAGGATTTGATGGCATGGGTGATTGGATGATGGATGATCTGCACCCCACCTGCACCCACATGGCCCAATGCTGGGGGGCTTTACACGCCTCTAACCGATGCTTGAAATTGGGCATGGGGACCTCGGGCTCATGTGCAGCTGCTATAGATCACCCCAGTTCTTCTGAATGGTGATAATACGAACTGTGTTTTGCAAATAAAGTGAGGGTATTCCAAGTCGGCGAGAAGGAAACACTGTTACGTTTCTAGTGCGAGAAGCAAAACAACCGCCTTGTTAGAATGGCACTGGCAGACCTGCTCTCTCCGCATCCTCAGGCACGAGCCCCATCCCTCCATCCTTTAAGGGGGCCAGGGTGGGTTAGAGAAATATGAAATAATTTTGTTGTAGGTGTCCCCGGGCGGTTTTGTAATTTCATGCCTGTGTATGATAATTTTATGCTGTCCTGCCTCGCGTAACTCAGGGCTGCCAGACGCTGACAGCTGATAAATACGATCTTTTCCTCCCTGCGTGCAGCAGACCTGAAAGAGAGGGGAGAGGGGAGAGAATGGAAAGGGGACAAGAGCGGAGAGGGGAAGAGGGAAACGGGAGTGTGAAAAAAGTGCAAGAGGAGAAGGGACAAGGTGAGAGAGGGAAAGAGTGGAAGATAAAGATAGGAGAGGGACAGAGTAAAAGGGAAGAGGAGAGGGGGAAAAGAGGAAGAGGAAGGAAAGATGGAGTGAGATGGAGAAGCAAGGATAAAGAACAAAGGGGGGTAAACGAGGCCGGTCACTTTGGTGACACTGCTGTCCGAGTAATTTCACGCCTTGCCCCTCTCTCTCTCTCTCTCTCTCTCTCTCTCTCTCTTTTCCCTGCCACAGACACAGATAGTAGTGCACTAGTGTGTGTTCACTACCACAAATACAGAAAACACATATCACTGTACATTGTATAACGATAAATAATTGCACATTCATTCATTCACATGAAAAAGATGTTGTGACCGCCCCAGAGCTGGGTTCATGTGGACATTGTGTGTGAGTGACTGGGTGAGTGTGTGAAGTAGCCCACAGGCGTGTGTGACTGAGTTGTCCCCAGGTGTGTGTGTGTGTGTGAAAGAGAGTGAGTGACTTGGTGAGTGTCTGAAACTGTGTGAGTGAGTGTGTGAGTGAAAGTTTGAGTGAGTGAGTGAGTGAGTGAGTGAGTGAAAGTTTGAGTGACTGGGTGAGTGTGTGAGTGACTGGGTGAGGGTTTATAGAACAGCAAGCAGCTGAGGAGTTGATTAAATTACGCCCTGACATTAAGGCTGTACTGAGGGGCTGCTGTGGAGGGGGGAGAGAGGGGTTTCTCAGAGGGTACTCCATTGCGGATGTGGGTTCACTGAGACACGGTGTCTCTATGGATCATTAAGCATGAGGACAATTCATTTACTCCAGAGCCGGAACACACACATACCTCTGAGGACAGCAGTAACTAAGGACTAGACGCGTGATGAATCTGAGCAGAGAGCTGTTTACTGCCAACCCCCATTTCCAGAAACATTAGGACATTGTGGAAAATGTAAATAAAAACAGAATGCAATGATGTGCGAATCATTTCCCGTGGTCGGACGAATCAAAGTGTGGAAATCATGAATAAATGCCACGTCCCCCAGGCGACAGAGGAGAGGACTTGTTTGGCTTTTTATAAGTCTACAGTTACAAAAGCCAGCACCCGTGATGGTATGACAGGGCAGTAGGGCACATGGGTGACTTGAGCATCTGCGAAGGCACCGTTAGTGCTGAATGATATATACAGGTTTGGAGCCACATGCTGCCTTCCTGACAACGTCTTTTTCTGGGAAGGCCTTGTTTATTTCAGACAAGGCCAGTCCACATTCTGCATGGCTCCTTAGTAAAAGAGTTCATTTAGAATAAGTCTACACTTATAAATGCTGTACAATTTGTTTACTAATGGTTATTAATTAGCTTGTAAACACATTCAAATAATTAATAATAATTTAGAACACAGATCGAATGGGTAACAGAAAGAATAACTTATCCTTATTTGCCAAATAGTGAACCCACATCCATCTACAATGGGTAAACCCCAGATCTTGCTAAATACTGACCTTTTTCATCAGTCGACATTAACCCTGTCAGCTCCAGCACATATTTGTTAATGAGTTTAACCATTTAACCACCAAGATTAGTCAATTATCCACGAACAGAGAGTCTGTTTAGACATGTTAATGATTATGTGCTGAACCTTAACATATTCTTTATCTGGACATATCCATCAAGTTTTCAGGTCACTGTTTTCCTTTCTATTTCTGTGTTAACAATGATTTTTGAGATATTTACAACCCAATAAATAACCATGAAATAAACAGATTTAACCCATTTATTAACCTTTATAAGTGTAGTCTTGTTTTAAATTTTAATTCTGCTAACAAGGCCTTACTCTACATGTCAGAACATAGCTGTGAGGATATGATGGTCAGCAAGTTGGTCCAACAGTGATGCCACTGCCGTAAAGCTCCAGGGCCTGGGATTTGGGGTCAGGTGCAGCGGCTCTAGAGAGTCCTGTTCTGCTGCCTGTGATTCTGTCAGTGCGCTCAGTTCTGTCAGTAACAGGTGCTCATTATAACAGCTGAGATCACTCATTAGAAGGGCTTTCTAAAAACACGTGGGCAGTGTGTCAGAGCTCTACCAGTGGTCTTTAATGGTGGTCTTTCACGGTTTGTTGTCTGTGGAAATAGTGACAGAAAGCACGAGCACAGCACAAGGCCCTTTCAACCTGTGACTTCAACTACCTTGCAATCTAATCTCCCTGCATCTCTGGGGAAATGAAGAGAATGCTGTCTGTCTGTCTGTCTGTCTGTCTCTCTTCTCTCTCTCTCTCTCTCTCTCTCTCTCTCTCTCTCTCTCTCTCTCTCTCTCTCTCTCTCTGCGCGTGCGCGCGGTTTGTCCGTGGTGGCGTGTGGAGGTTTCTGGCGTTTTTGCCAATTTTTCTGAATCTCTTAACTTTTTCACTTTATATCCTTTATTTCTTTCTTTCTTTATGAGAGCTCAGTGAGGTGTTTGGTACCGAACTGTTTTTGGCCGGTGGTGAGGAGTTTGTGGCTGGAGTCATGGCCTCTGAGGCCGGTGTGGAGACGCCGTCTCCCCGCCATGTCGTCAGGTGTGTCCAGGAGAGTGAGGCGACGTTAGAGGAGTTTGTGTTAGCGGTCGGGGAGCAGGTTGGATATGAGAATATTGAATCGGTTTCTCGAATGGACAAAGCGGTGGTGGTGTTTTTGTTGAAGGAGAGCTGTGTAAGCAGTCTGATTAAGTCGGGGATCCGGGTGAGGGGAGAGCTGGTGCAGGTCAGCCCTGTGCGTGCACCCGCGACCCGCGTTGTGGTTTCAAATGTCCCGCCATTCATTACAAACGAGGCGTTACTGAGAGAACTGGCTCGGTTCGGCTAATTCGCCGGCGACATGAGAAAGATTCCGATCGGTTTTAAAAATCCACTGATTAAACATGTCATGTCTTTTAGGAGACAGGTTTTCATGGTTTTAAATAACCGCAATCAAACTTTAAATGTGAGTTTTAGAGTTAGACACGAGGAGGGCTCGTACATAGTGTTCGCGAGTACGGAAAAACTCCGCTGTTTTGAGTGTGGAGACATCGGCCATAAACAGTTCGGCTGCCCGCACAGAAAAGAGCAGCAGGAGGGGGATAATGAACAGACTGGTTTAATGGAGGGGCAGCAGGTAGGGGACAGAGGTGGGGAGGTGGTTGAGGAAGTAGCTGAGGTAGTAGCCGAGGAGGTAGCTGAGGTGGTAGCTGAGGTCTCGGGGCCTGAAAGCAGGCCTGAACCCGTCAGCTCTGCAGGTGTGGAGGGGGTAGATGGGGATGGGACTGAGGCCTCCATAAATGTAACCCTTAACAGTGGTGAGGATGATGTGAATGTTAGCAATGCATCTGTGAACACACCCAGTGACCCCACTGACTCGGTCGGGCCTAGTGTCAGCACCCACAGAAAGGCCCGGTGTAAAACTGATAAACCCGTGAAGGACGATGGACAGTCAGTTTTGATGAAGGATGACGTTATCGTGGGCCGTGTGCGGGATGAGTGTCTCGGTGACTCGGTGGACGCTGTGCTGGACTCTGAGGAGGACAGCGTGGTATCAGACTGTTCAGGGCTGTCTGAGTTACCTGTCAGTGTGTCCTGTAGACCGGGCTCTTCGACCCAGGCCGGTCCGTCTGAGGCCTCGTCTGACATAACTGACCCCCCAGTGGATGTGTATTCTCTCACAAAGATTAACCGGTTTTTGAATGTCACTAAAGGCAAGAGGAATGTGTCCTTAGAAAGCTACTTCTCTGACACTGAAAAGTTCATTAGATCTGTGCAGTACGCCTCTAAACACGAGAACTACATGACACTGTCCCCTAAGAGACGGTTCAGATTGAGGAAGTGGCTGACGACCGCACGGAAAAGTCTATCTATTTCCGAAGAGCAGGTCTTTATGCCACATCTGTATCTCTGATACCTACTGCCTTTCCCTGTGAACACTGAGGAGAATGTTAAAGACGACTGGATTACTGGATATCGACAGTGTGTACAGCGCACGCAGCACAGTGGAGTTTACAGACTGTTCGTGTGGTGGGAGCACTGCTGGACTCGGGAGGTAGGTGCTGTTTTCAGATCAACAGCCCTAAGAAACGGTAGCCTCATGGTGGCGCACCAGACATGGGCTACTGCCGCCAGGGTGAGTACTGTTTGAAAAGTGGAGACAGGCCGGCGCTGTTGTTCTCAGCCGGAGCCTGACCATTGCCTCTTTATTGACTGCTCACAGTTGACTGTCCCCTTTGGATTTTTAACACGGACTATGACAGCCTCGTCTGAGGAATCTCCACTGGACTCTCATTTGTTGGAGAAACGGAGTGGGGATTCAGGCTCTTTGAGCTGGATGAGAGGAGTGTTTTGACTCTGAAGGACTTTATGTATTTTTGTTTGGTTTGGTTTTTGAACATGGGGTGTGCTGATCAGGCAATGTAATGGTGTGGCGATGGTGTGTTTGTGTGTGTGTGTGTGTGTGTGTTTAATGTTTATTATGTGGACTAAGGTTTTGTTAAATTGATATCTTTTGGTTAATTGTTAAATAAAGTGAGTTTAAATCTCAAATCTCTCTCTCTCTCTCTCTCTCTTTGCCTCATTCTCTCCCTCTCTCTCTCTCTGTTTCTCTCTCTCTCTCTCTCTTTGCCTCATTCTCTCTCTGTCTCTGTCTCTCGCTCTCTCTCTCTCTGTTTCTCTCTCTCTCTCTCTCTTTGCCTCATTCTCTCTCTCTCTCTCTCTCTCTCTCGCTCTCTCTTTCTCTCTTTGTCTCTCTCTCTCTCTTTCTCTCTCTGTTTCTCTCTCTCTCTCTCTTTCTCTCTTTGTCTCTCTCTCTCTCTCTCTCTCTCTCTCTCTCTCTCTTTGCCTCATTCTCTCTCTGTGTCTCTCTCTGTCTCTGTCTCTCTCTCTCCCTCTCTCTCTCTTTTTCTCTCTTTGTCTCTCTCTCTCTCTCTCTCTCTCTCTCTCAAACACACACACACACACACTCACTAAAAGATAAGGCAGACAAAAACATTCATCTTGGATGAGGCCACGCTTATATGAATATTGACCTTATTATTGACGTTTCTATAATAAAGCTGCCTTTAAAAGGCATATTCTCCCCCTTTTCCACAAGTAAACTCAGTTCTGGGTCTTAATAGATCATCTGTGACCTGCTTTAGTCACAACACCACAAGGATCAAACCCCACAGCAGCATTCCCCCCCCTGTGTAAACAGCCCTGTTCAGAACGCCCGCTTTCAGCACCTGTTCCTTTAAATGATAATGAGCCGCTCGCTGTTCACCCCGACCCCGAGCGCACAGCAGTGAGGAGCGAGGAGCAGAAGCTCTGTTTTCTCTTGGTTCACCTCTTTCTCCATTCCAGACGTGAAGAGGACACACCACACTCCTCACAGACAGTGACCAGAGGCCAGGATTGAACCCAGGACCCCGCGACCCTGAAGATGTGTGACAGCGACATCAAGCTCCCACAGCAAAGGCTTAAGTGTCAAAATAATGTGATAATTTTACTCGTTCAGCTCATTTAAAGCAACACTAGGTAGTATTTTATCTTCAAATAACAACTTCAAAATCACTGTGATGCTCTACAGAGATGCAATAGGGAGAGTGGGGCCTCTGTTGTCGTTCAGCACTAAGTAAACTTTGGAGGCAAGTAGGAAACACCCCCCCCTCCCTCTTCCTTCCCCCTTGAGTCCAGAAGCAAAAGTACAAAATCTTACCTAGTGGTGCTTTAAAACATATGAACTTTCTAAAAGAAAACCAAAAAGCTTTAAGCAGCTAAAACGCCAATATGTCAACAGCTACATTCCTCAAGCCGAGAAAAGAGCAACCAATGAAATACACCGTTTCCTGAACTATACTCAAAGAGAGTTTTACCTGCAGTAACCACAGGGTGTGGACCCCTGACCCTAAGCTTCAGAGATCACCAGGTTTGATGAGAGTTTGTCTGGATTCAAGGAGTTTAGCCGCTCCCTCTCTGTAGCACATCGAGATGCCGTTCTTTTCCATCCTGTAGTTTTAGAGCAGACGTGTCTCTGACCATCGATTTCCATATGATTCATAGGAAGCAACATCACTGACAGCGTCCAGTCGGGAGGTGAGCAGTTCAGCTTTGTCAGAAAAGACTGAGAGGATCCAGCACTCTGCCCAAAGGTCACCGTGCACTGGTGAAGGGTGTACTGTTTCTGGACAGATGGCTTTTCCCTGCACCTCAGATGTCCATACAGTGGGTTTTATTACATTACAGTGGTCCATGTTTATATTTCATTTGATGGCATTCAGCCTCATAAACATTAGTGAGGTCAGGCACTAATGGGGGATGGTTAATTCTGGGTTATAAACACCACTCCACTGAGAGCCAGGGACACTGCTGCCTGTACTCCAGAATGTGACCATTGTTTTTTGACGGTTGCACTTTACAGTCCACTACTACTCTCTCTCCATTGTTCACTATGTCAAATAAAGCAGTGTTAGTGTGATTTTCTGAATATAGTGCCAGCATTTAAGGTGGAACTGAATTTTTTGAAGAATGGTAACACGGTGGTGCAG